>NC_067477.1:56891982-57052376 GCF_947179515.1 Apodemus sylvaticus
ATTAAATGAGGTACAAGAAGAAAGGAGGAGTGGCCCCTGGATCTGGAAAGACTCAGTGAAACAGTATTCGGCAAAACCAGAACTGGGAAGTGGGAAGGGGTGGGTGGGAGGACAGGGGAAGAGAAGGGGTCTTACGGGACTTTCGGGGAGTTGGGGGGGGCTACAAAAGGGGAAATCATTTGAAATGTAAATAAATTATATCGAATAAAAAAATTAAAAAAAAAAACAAAAAAACAAAAAAAACTGAGTATCTTTATGAAGAAATGTGTACTTAAGATGAGCACTCTACTTTGAATGCATTTGTATTTCTTTTCAATATATTATATCTCCTAGAGGGATTAAACTACACAGCTCTTATCAAAGGGAGAGGTATAAAATATCTGAATTGAAAGAACAATCAGAAGAGTAAAGTTCTCATCCTGTGACTTATGTGAAAATGACATCTTGGAGGTATCTAATGTAAAACTAGCAACTATGGGACTTAAGACAAGCCAATTAAGTCTTAATTTTGTTATTTTAAAAATTAAGACAGGGCAAGAGGGGCTTGGGGGAGGCAGGTTGGGAGAATTCAGTGTGCTCTGGTGAATCCAGCTGGCCCTGGCAGGAGCCTTCAGGTGTCTGCTTCTGGATCTGAACAGCCTGGGCCACAGCACTCGGTCTCCAGGAACTGCAGGAGACAAGGTGTGCACCCGGAGCGCACAGCTTGCTCCTGTGGCATGGAACTTAAGTTCCAGTACTGAGGTCTCTGGCAGGAGCCCTCAGATCTCTCCGTTTCCGGATCCAGATCAGCCTGGGCAGCAAGGCCACATCTCCCGGTCCTGCAAGAGGCAAGAGGGGCTTCCTGGAGGACGATGGGAGAAGTCAGTGTGCTCTGGTGAACCCAGCGGGCCCCAGCGGGAGCCTTCAGGTGTCTGCTTCAGGATCTGAACAGCCTGGGCCACAGCACTCGGTCTCCAGGAACAGCATGCTCCAGTGGCACGGAGCTTAGGTTCCAGTTCTGAGGTCTCTGGCAGGAGCCCTCAGATCTCTCTGCTTCCAGATCCAGATCAGCCTGGGCGGCAACGCCATACCTCCAGATCCTGCAAGAGGCAAGAGGGGCTTCAGGGAGGCCGGCTGGGAGAGGTCAGTGTGCTCTGGTGAATCCAACAGGCCCCAGCGGGAGCCTTCAGGTGTCTGCTTCCGGATCTGAACAGCCTGGGCAACAGCACCCTGTCTCCAGTCAGTGCAAGAGGTAAGCTGTGCACCAGAGGCCACCTGGGAAGAGGCAGCTTGCACTGGTGAATCCAGCATTGACAAGACCAACTAACACCAGTGAGAACTAGATGGCAAAAGGCAAAGGCAAAGGCAGGAATGTCACTAACAGAAATCAAGGCAATATGGCAACATCTGAACCCAATTCTCCTTTACCAGCATGTCCTGGATACCCCATCACACCAGTAAAACAAGATTTGGATTTAAAATCACTGGTCATGATGCTGGTACAGGAACACATGAAGGACATACTTAAAGAAATTCAGGAGAAAATGGATCAAAAGTTAGAAGCCCTTGCAAGGCAAACACAAAAATCATTGAAAGAAATTCAGGAGAATACGAAAGCCAATAAGGAGGAAATGCAAAAAACACTTAAAGAAACACAGGAGAACTTTGGTCAACAGGCTAAGGTAATGAAACAAGAAACACAAAAATCTCTTAAAGAATTACAGGAAAGCACAAATAAGCAAATGAAGGAGCTAAGGAAAACCATCCAGGATCTAAAATCAGAAGTAGAAACAACTAAGAAAACTCAAAGGGAGACAACTTTGGAGATAGAAAGCCTTGGGAAGAAATCAGGGGACATAGATGCAAATATTAAAAACATAATACAAGAGATAGAAGAAAGAATCTCAGATGCTGAAGATACCATAGAAACCATGGACACAACAGTTAAAGAAAATGCAAAAAGCTTGTAACCCAAAATATCCAGGAAATCCAGGACACAATGAGAAGACCAAACCTAAGGATTATAGGCATAGATGAGAGTGAAGATTTACAACTTAAAGGGTCAACAAATATTTTCAATAAAATTATGGAAGAAAACTTCCCTAACATAAAGAGAGAGATGCCCATGAATATACAAGAAGCCTACAGAACTTCAAACAGACTGGACCAGAACAGAAATACTTCTCGTCACATAATAATCAAAACACCAAATGTACTAAACAAAGAAAGAATATTAAAGGCAGTAAGAGAAAAAGGCCAAGTAACATATAAAGGAAGACCTATCAGAATCACAGCAGACTTTTCAAATGAGACTATGAAGGCTAGAAGATCCTGGGCAGATCTCATGCAGACTCTAAGAGAACACAAATGCCAGCCAAAACTACTATATCCAGCAAAACTCTCAATCACCATAGATGGAGAAACTAATATATTCCATGACAAAACCAAGTTTACCCAATATCTATCCACAAACCCAGCCCTAAAAAGGATAATAGGAGGACAACACCAATACAAGGAGGGAAACTTCACCCTGGAAAAAGCAAGATAGTAACCTTTCATCAAACCCAAAAGAAGTTAAGCAATCAAATTTAAAAAATAACGTCAAAAATGATAGGAAGTAACAATCACTATTCCTTAATATCTCTTAACATCAATGGACTTAATGCCCCAATAAAAAGACACAGACTAACCAACTGGATACGTAAACAGGACCCTACATTTTGCTGCTTACAGGAAACACACCTCAGGGTCAAAGACAAACACTACCTTAGAGTAAAAGGCTGGAAGACAATTTTACAAGCAAATGGTCTCAGGAAACAAGCTGGAGTAGCCATTTTAATATCAGATAAAATTGACTTTCAACCCAAAGTCATCAAAAGAGACTCTGAGGGACACTTCTTGCTGGTCAAAGGAAAAATACAACAAGAAGAACTCTCAATACTGAACATCTATGCTCCAAATGCAAGGGCACCCTCTTTCGTAAAAGAAACTTTATTAAAACTCAAAGCACACATTGCACCTAACACAATAATTGTGGGTGACTTCAACACTGCACTTTCCCCAATGGACCGATCAGGAAAACAGAAACTAAACAGGGACACAATGAAACTAATTGAAGCTTTGGACCAATTAGATTTAACAGATATATATATAGAACATTCTATCCTAAAACAAAAGAATATACCTTTTTCTCAGCACCTCAAGGTACCTTCTCCAAAATCGACCATATAATTGGTCACAAGACAGACCTCAACAAATATAAGAAGATCGAACTAATCCCATGCCTCCTATCTGATCACTATGGAGTAAAAGTGGTCTTCAATAGCAACAGAAACAACAGAAAACCCACATACACGTGGAAACTGAACAATATTCTACTCAATGATACCTTGGTCAAGGAAGAAATAAAGAAAGAAATTAAAAACTTTTTAGAACATAATGAAAATAAAGACACAACATACCCAAATCTATGGGACACAATGAAAGCAGTGCTAAGAGGAAAACTCATAGCCCTGAGTGCCTACAAAAAGAAAATGGAGAGAGCACACACGAACAGCTTAATGACACACCTGAAGGCCCTAGAACAAAAAGAACCTATTTGACCCAGGAGGGGTAGAAGGCAGGAAATTATCAAACTCAGGGCTGAAATCAATCAAGTAGAAACAAAGAGAACCATACAAAGAATCAACAAAACCAGGAGCTGGTTCTTTGAGAAAATCAACAAGATAAATAAACCCTTAGCCATAGTAACCAAAGGACACAGAGACCATATCCAGATTAACAAACTTAGAAATGAAAAGGGAGATATAACAACAGAAACTGAGGAAATTCAAAAAATCATTAGATCCTACTACAAAAGCCTATACTCAACACAACTGGTGAATCTGGAGGAAATGGACAGTTTCCTAGACATATATCCAACACCAAAACTAAATCAGGATCAAATAGCTCAACTAAACAGTCCCATAACACCTGAAGAAATAAAAAGGGTCATAGAAAGTCTCCCAACCAAAAAAAGCACGGGACCAGATGGCTTCAGTGCAGAGTTCTATCAGACCTTCATAGAAGACCTAACACCAATACTCTTCAAACTATTCCACAAATTAGAAACAGAAGGAACTCTACCCAACTCGTTCTATGAAGCCACAATTACACTGATACCAAAACCACACAAAGATCCAACAAAGAAAGAGAACTTCAGGCCAATTTCTCTTATGAATATTGATGCAAAAATACTTAATAAAATTCTTGCCAACCGAATCCAAGAACACATCAAAACGATCATCCACCATGATCAAGTAGGCTTCATCCCAGGGATGCAGGGATGGTTCAATATAAGGAAGTCCATCAATGCTATCCACTACATAAACAAACTCAAAGAAAAAAAACATATGATCATCTCATTAGATGCAGAAAAAGCATTTGACAAAATCCAGCATCCTTTCATGTTCAAAGTATTGGAAAGAACAGGAATTCAAGGCCCACACCTAAACATCGTTAAAGCAATATACAGCAAACCGGTAGCCAACATCAAACTAAATGGAGAGAAACTTGAAGCAATCCCAGTAAAATCAGGGACTAAACAAGGCTGTCCTCGCTCTCCATATCTTTTCAATATAGTACTTGTAGTTCTAGCTAGAGCAATTAGACAACATAAGGAGGTCAAGGGGATACAAATTGGAAAGGAAGAAGTCAAATTATCACTATTTCCAGATGACAAGATAGTCTACTTAAGTGATCTGAAAACCTCCACCAGAGAACTCCTACAGCTGGTAAACAACTTCAGCAGAGTGGCTGGTTATAAAATCAACTCAAGCAAATCAGTTGCCTTCCTATACTCAAAGGATAAGCAGGCTGAGAAAGAAGTTAGGGAAATGACACCCTTCAAAATAGCCATAAACAATATAAAGTATCTTGGTGTCACTCTAACCAAACAAGTGAAAGATCTATATGACAAGAACGTCAGGTCTCTGAAGAAGGAAATCAAAGAAGACTTCAGAAAATGGAAAAATCTGCCATGGTCATGGATTGGCAGGATTAATATAGTTAAAGTGGCCATCTTGCCAAAAGTGATCTACAGATTCAGTGCAATCCCCATCAAAATCCCAACTCAGATCTTCACAGAGTTAGAAAAAGCAATTCTCAAATAGCTAAAACTATTCTCAACAACAAAAGAAATTCTGGGGAAATCAGTATCCCTGACTTCAAGCAATACTACAGAGCAATAGTGTTAAAAACTGCATGGTATTGGCACAGTGACAGACAACTGGACCAATGGAATAGAATTGAAGATCCAGAAATGAATCCACACACCTACGGTCACTTGATCTTCTACAAAGGAGCTGAAAACATCCAGTGGAAAAAAGATAGCCTTTTCAACAAATGGTGCTGTATCAATTGGAGGTCAGCATGCAGAAGAATGCGAATTGATCCATTCTTATCTCCATGTACTAAACTTCACTCCAAGTGGATCAAGGACCTCCATGTAAAACCAGACACACTGAAACTAATAGAAAAGAAACTGGAGAAGACCCTTGAGGACATGGGCACAGGGGAAAAGTTCCTGAACAGATTACCAATAGCTTATGCTTTAAGATCAAGAATTGACAAATGGGACCTCATAAAATTACAAAGTTTCTGTAAGGCAACAGACACTGCTAAAAGGACAAAACGGCAACCATCAAATTGGGAAAGGATATTCACCAACCCCACATCTGATAGAGGGCTAATATCCAATATCTACAAAGAACACAAGAAGTTAGATCCCAGGGAACCAAATAACCCTATTTAAAAATGGGGTATAGATCTAAACAAAGAATTTTCACCTGAAGAAATTTGGATGGCTGAGAGGCACCTTAAGAAGTGCTCAACATCTTTAGTCATTAGGGAAATGCAGATCAAAACAACCCTGAGATTTCACCTTACACCAGTCAGAATGGCTAAGGTCAAAAACTCAGGAGACAGCAGGTGTTGGCGAGGATGTGGAGAAAGAGGAACACTCCTCCACTGCTGGTGGGGCTGTAAGATGGTACAACCACTTTGGAAATCAGTCTGGAGTTTCCTCAGAAAACTGGACATGAGACTTCCAGAGGACCCTGCTATACCTCTCTTGGGCATATACCCAAAGGATTCCGTGGCATGCAATAAAGACACATGCTCCATTATGTTCATAGTAGCCTTATTTATAGTAGCCAGAAGCTGGAAAGAACCCAGATGCCCCTCAAAGGAGGAATGAATACAGAAAATGTGGTATATTTACACAATGGAATACTACTCAGCAATTAGAAACAATGAATTCACAAAATGTTTATGCAAATGGTTTGATCTGGAAAATATCATCCTAAGTGAGGTAACCCAATCACAAAAGAATACACATGGATTGCAATCTGTGATAAGTGAATATTAATTAGCCCAGAAGCCCTGAATACCCAAGGTACAAGTTACATAACAAATGACTCCCATGAAGAAGTATGGAGAGGGTCCTGATCCTGGAAAGGATTGATCTAGCAGTGGAAGGGAATATAAGGACAGAGAAAAAGGAGGGAAGTGATTGGAGAAGGGATGGAGAGAAGAAGGTTTATGGGACATATGGGGAGGGGGGATCCGGGAAAGGGGAAATCATTTGGAATGCAAACAAAGAATATAGAAAATAAAATATTAAAAAAAATAATCCCATGTAGCAAAATACATTATACCTCAAGAATAACTGAAAATTTATATACTTCATATTAATGGTAAATTGTAAATTGCACTAGAAAAATTATTAGCATATAACAAGTAAAATGGTGTGTGTGAATATGCGTGAGTGAAAATAAAGAATGGCTGTTGGTCTTTCATGTATAGACAGAAAACATATATGAGGTAATCAGAAACAATAAAATGTACAGTCTTTAAAAAAATGAAGACAATGTGTGAGTCATTTTAATTCTTATCTTAAACTAGCCAGATTTTTATATACAATTACATGTTTATTTAACCCATACATTCAAATATATGTATCATTTTAGAACTCGTAGATGCTTATAAATTGTGTGTGTATGTATGTGATTTGTAGCCATACATATATCTGTATCTGTATTTGTGTGTGTTTATGTATATGTATATATATGTGTGTGATGTGTGTGTGTATGTATATGATGTATTTGTATATATATATATATATATATATATATATATATATATATATATGTGTGTGTGTGTGTGTGTGTGTGTGTGTGTGTGTGTGTGTGAATTACACAATTACAGGGCAACAATGCCTCTACTAGACATCAGAGGCTCTCACTTCAGAAAAGGAAATGGCTTACATCTTTTGCAGTTGTTGGTCAATGAGATATCATAGACAATCCCCCTAACATATTCATACATTATAGGGTTTTTGCTCTTGTTCTCACTCTCCAGAACTTAATAGTAACACAGAATTTCTGAATACACTATACCACTTGAGTCATAAAACATGATGAAATTAAGTCAGTACAGACATGGAAGTTTTATTCTTGCTGGATAACTAACTATCTAGAGCTGAAAAGTGCTATAGATACTACTGGAGGATAAAGCAAATATCAGTCATTTCCATATGTGTACCCAGAAATCTTCTAAAAGACTGTCCTGGTAAAATATGCCCACTGTTGCAGTAGTGACATAGACATACCAGGAGTAATAACAACTCTCCGATTAAGTCCCACTTCACAATGTGAAGTCCATTTCTGGCACTATTATTAGGCCAAGAACCTATGGATATACAGGACATAGTATGTAAGGGAGAACAACTACTATTATGCCACTAAATGGACATAGTATTAAACTAAGTTGACTCCTAAGGACACATCTTTAAACCCCATAGATCAATGAATTTCTCAACCCTCATTACAGGAGTTCCTATTTGCAATAGATGATCAAAACATAGACCCGTATCTGTCCAACATGCAGAAAGCAAGGGACTGCAGAATGCTCAACTCTAATTGGAACATATATTCTTCATTCATCACAGGCTCAAGGATTGTTATGGAAGATGGGATTGGCAGAATATAAAATTCAGTCAGTGAATAACTACAAAGAAACACCTGGACACAGCAAGGCAGCTGCACATATGACCCCAGAAATTTCAGCAACATACAGAAAACCCATTAAAGTCCAAGTCATACCAAATTTCCAGGTGTATAGAGCAGTTGGATACATCATCTCACCTCTACCTGTAGAGTGAATGAGAATACTAATAACTACAAGAGGGAAAGACAATTTTCTATAAGATTTTACCCTTTGATAAGTTGAATACATCCAAGAATATTTGGAGAGCATAAATTTGGCTTGAAAGAAAAAGAAACTAGAAGGACATAAAGATGGGCATCAGATAAAGTCATCTGTGGAGGGAGCATAAATATGATCAAAACAGATACAGAACTCAAAACTCTAAAAACTAATTAGTAACCATCTCAGAGTGAATGTAAAAAACAGTTCTAATATGACGTAACAGCAGGAAATCATTGCTTTCTTAGTACATATTTGTCTTTAAAATACATAAATGGAACAATGTTTAAGTGTTGGGTTCTGGATAGGACTTCTGGACTTACCTGGAACCTGACTATATTCCAGCTTGACAAGCTGCTTGAATTCTCTTGCCAACCTAGAACTGTGAAGAGACATTAAACAAGTTATTACAGGTGCAATAATGCCTGATTTATATGATGAATGCTAAGATATAAAGATAAAAGGAGAAATAACAAAACTGGTAAAATGTTGATTACTGGTCTGCCTAGACATGTTGGAAATGTGGGAGCATTTTCTTTCTAACTGGGAAAGGAAGAATGAGGTACTAGCTACTGTCATTTAATGTATAGGTAGAAGACACTGAAGTTTCTATAACATGTGACAAAGCACAACAAAATGATAAGCCATTCTGGCAAAATGTCAGTACCTGTCAGCTGATAAATATTACTCCAAGAAATAAACTCCAATAACAAATGGATAGTCTTTCTGGACAGATACACTTAAAAGAGGAAACAATGTAATATATACAAATTCTTCTTATTAACACCACTATAATTATCTGTTTTCATTTATGAAATACCTTAATTTACAAGTAAATAAGTATAGCAAGGTTATAAAAATAATTCCTTAGCATTCAGAAGGAAATTTAACATTATAGCATATTGAATCGGCCCAAAAATTTGAAATAACTGGTGACTTGTCCCTTATTGTAGCTGTCATTTGTTAACATGATAAGGCATGACTTAAGGAACAGGTTTTTAAAAAAGATCCATTAACATTTGAGAACCGCTTAAGTGCAAGGAAGAGAAGAATACAGATATGTATTGTTACACAATCCATGCCAATTAGCTGCTGAAAAATAGTTTTCTCGACCCACTCTGGTGAATATGAAAATCAGAATTTTGTTTTCATCAGTGATCATGATACACTTGAATTGTGAGTTAGTATGTCACATGGCCTTAAAAATAAAATGCAGACACTCTGTCTTAATGAAATAAAGTATATAAACAAATACATTATTAACGTGTTGATGAAAGAAGATCTTTTAAATAATCTCAAATGTTCGAATGGAGGCAAAATATTATCCTCTATTCACATTCATTTGGGAGCTTTTCTCTATCTAAATTAACTATTGTTCCTTCAGTGATTGAGATTTGAAAGATTCACTGATGACTTAAACATTGAGAAATAAATGCTTCACAATTCTACAAATAAGAAAGGTAAGAGTAAATAGCAGTAGCAAGAAAAGAGAGAAATTAGCAAGAGGATGTTGGGGAGGATGGCCTTTAGCATGGGTGAAGAGGACATTGGAGAGGGTGATGTTGACAATTACCAGAATTATATATATATATATATATATATATATATATATATATATATATATATATATATATATAAAGTTATCAGAAGTAGGTTATAATAATAGCTGCCATTGGCAAAGCTTTGTGGTTTGTGGAAGCTATTCTTCAAGGAGAGAGAGTACTTCTACCGAGTCACCTCTACAAACAGGATGCAGTAGTGTGACTCAGTGGAAATGCAAAATGAGCCAAATTGCAACACTGAATTAATTTCAAATCATAAAAAGAATTTAAAGTTTCTAATTGCTCCAGTATGACAAATCTTTAAAATGAACTTTACTGACTGACTAGATTTGTCCAATTATTTAAAAAGAAATTTTACCATAATTAATCAAACAGAGATTTGGACTAGAAATAGTGATCAAACCCGTATGTGACCAAGGACTTGTGTGATTTGCAGAACAGAGCCTGCATGGCTTCGTGGACTTTCCCCAGTATTCACCCTAGAATAATTCTCTGTGTCAGTGTGGGTCTACGTGGATTTATTTTAAATGTAAAACACACACTAGACTTTAGAGTTTCAATATACACCAAGCTTAGTATATCAAGAATTTTATGTCTACTACATCTTCCAAAGACTGTTTTAGATATGAGAACTATTTTACTGAATTTACATAATTTTACATGTTTCATTTTAGCTTATGTTTATAGCACTATTATTATATTTTCTAAGGCTTTGTGTGTGTTCAACATATGCAACTGAATAAAGATAGTTAATGAAGAACAAAATGTTTATCAAACACTATCCATTTATAGCACAACATCCCTGATTCTGACCACAGACAGCAAAAAGCACAGACACAGACAATGTAGAATAATATACACTTGAAATGACTAGTGCTACCACCTATTCCTTGGTGAACAATGAATAATACACTTCTCCCTTAGCTTTATTTACATACTTTCTTCGATGTTCCTTAACCCATCATGTCATATTTCCCCATTAAATGAATTTATGTCAAGGAGACTTTGTCTCAGTTATAAAATTCAGTTAACTAAATTTGAATATAGTCACTATTTTAATCAACATATAAAAGTATGCATTTTTAAAAGTATATACTTGATAAGAACTTCTTGAGATATAAGCTAATATTAACAATTAATTAGATAACAGTTTGAGGAAAATTAGTTTAGCCCCAAATAAATTACTGTGGCATCATTATCTCTTATTTTCCATTTTCTGAATTAGATTTTTATAGTAGAAGATTTTCTATTGTGTAGAACATTGGGTTCTTCAGGAAAAAATTCAATGTATGTAGCTTCTTCTTCCAGAAAATCTTTATAATCATTCTGTTATTATTCATAAAAATTCTGTTCTGTATTAAATGTTCCTTGTAATAAGCAAAGAAAATGCTGAAGAGTTTCAATACTGAACTATTTCTAAGGTAGCTATGTGAAGGTCTGTGAAAGTATGCAAGGAGTGAACAAATATGTTTGCATCTCACACCAGCAGAGAAGCCATTTGTGTACCCAACTTGGGAAGAGAATGCCAAGCTCTATAACTTAGCTGATTTGTGGTCCTAGAAATGTGGAAATTCGGCTCATTGTGTACTTCTGCAGTTTACTTATACAGTATAAATATTGATTACCATGCATTTTATATTGAGTCTCCAAGGTTAGTTAGACAACAAGAGGAAATCAAGGCAACTTATTTGCCCAAACTCAAGGGATAATGTGGAAATTCCCAAAGTGAGTAACGGTAAAGATGTGAACTGGGAGTCCTAAGGAAAAGAAGATAGCATTCTTTAAGAGGAGAAAGGGTCTCATTGATCAACGTGTCCTTATGCCAATACTTTATTATTACTATGGCTTTGTAATAGAGCTTGAAATCAGGATGAAGTTCTTTTGTTGTGCAGAATTGTTATTCCAAGATTTGTTTGCTTGGTTTTTTTGTTTTTTTGTTTCCATATGAAGTTGACTATTATTCTTTCAATGTCTGTACAGAATTGGTTGAAATTTTGATGGGAATTACGTTGATTCTGCAGATTACTGTTGGTTATCCTACTGGCCCATGAATATGAGAGATGTTTCCATTTCCATTTTCAAATAGCTTCTTAAGTTTCTTTCTTCAAAAATCAAAGCTCTTATCAATCCCAGTCTTTTACTTGCTTAGAGTTACCCCAAGATATTTTATATTATTTGTGATTATTGTGAAGAACATTGATATTCTGATTTATTTCTCACCTCTTTTGTCATTTGTTTATAGGAGAGCTAATGATTTTTCTTGAGTTAATTTTATATCCAGACAGTTTGCTGAAGATCTTTATCAGCTGCAGGGCTTCACTTTGATTAAGAGAAAAGTTGTACATTTCCAGAATGGAGTGTATTACTCAGTTGTTAATAACAATGATATGATAAAATTTGCAGGCAAATGGATGGAACTAGAAAAATAAATAAAAGCATCCTGAACAAGGTAACCTAGGCCCTGAAAGACAAAGGTGACCTGTCTCTTATAAGTGGATTTTAACTGCAAAGGAAAGGTTAACCATACTACACTACACATACCTAGACAGGCTAAGAAACAAGAAGAGCTTAAGGGGATACACAGATTTTAAGGGGATACATGGATTTTCCTGGGAATGGAAAATGGAATATATATTGTGGGTGTACTGGAGGGCAGGTGAGAACAGAAACAGGATGGGTCAGGTGAAGAGCTGATGGAGGAAGAGAGAATTGGAAGAGACAACTGGAATTGGTGGAGGGTAGTTTGGGGGTAAGTGGACACCTAGTATAATGGAAACTCCCAGCAATCTATGGGGGTGACCCTAGCCAAGAGACAAAACTTCCATTGGAGGCTTTGAAACATCAACCCAGCCACAAAACTTTTCTCCTACATTTTGTTCCACCTGTATGATGTGCTGGGGAAAAGATGGCACTGAAATTATAGGAGTGGCTAACCAATGATTGGTGTGGCTTCAGATCCATGCCCTGAGAGGGAGTCCACTTCTGACCCTGCCTAGAGGACTAGAAACCAGAGGCCAGTTGCCCGGAGACCACTTGGCAAAAAAACCCAATTGACAAAAAATGTTAATGAAATTATGCATAATGATATTCTGCTGTACTCATAGATTAGTGCCTAGCCCAATTGTTATCAGAGAAGTATCATCTAGCAATTGATGGAAACAGATACAGAGACACACAGCTGAATATTAGGTAGAGTTTGAGGAATCTTGCTGAAGAGAAGGAGGAAAGATTACAGGAGTCAGAGGGGTCAAGGACACCCCACAAAGTCCACAAAATCAACAAATCTAGACTTGTAGAGTCTCAGAGACTGAAGTACCAACCAGAAGAACCTCATGGGTCTAACTGAGGCTCTCTATGTATTTGTTGTAGTTTTGAAGCTTGGTGTCCTTGTGGGACTCCCAATGGAGGGAGCAGGGCTGTTTCTGACATGTGTGACTGCTTTTGGAGTCTTTGTCCTCCTACTGGGTTGTTTCATCAAGTCTTTTATTTTTTGTCTTTTCTTTTTTTAAATTTTAAAGAAAATTTTATTGGTGATCTCATTTATTTATATTTCAAATGTTATCCCCCTTCCTGGTTTCTGCTCTGCAAACCCCCTGTCCCATTTCTCCTCTACTCTGCTTCTATGAGGGAGCTCCCCTACCCACCAACCTCACCTCTGTTCTGTAAGGAAGCTAACCTGCATTATAACATAAGACATTCATCAAACTGGAATCAGAGAAAAACTAATTGAACAAGCCCCTTCTCTTATCAGGACCTGTCACCTTTGAATCCTCTGAGATCCTTAATTGTACCTGCATCTCCACACAAATCCTACACATTAAGATGTTCATAAATTCACACTCTTAAGTTATCCCCATCTTGACCACGCTCGCCCTATTGTTAACTGCACATTAATATCTCTGTTGTAGAAGATGGATTCTTAGATCAGAGATAAATGATTTGCTCCTTGATTTTCTTAAGGAACTTAGATTGTGAATGTGAAATTTCTCCTTGAATCTATTTTCGGAATTATTAGACCAAGTACTTTACAATGAATCACATTGTAGCTCCACTAAAAGAAAAAGGTGACTTGATAATTATGGGGTTCCCAGCCCCAGTAAAACACAACTCCATCATCTAAGGCTCTGGGAACATCACAGAAGAGGGGGGAAGAAATACATTAAGAGTTTTTGCAAGTTTTTATGTACCTCAATCCTGTAGGGTCTGGAAAATGCTGTTTCCTTGGAGTCATCTGTTACCTCTGGTTCTTAAAATCTTTTGTCCTTTCCTACTTAGATCCCCTGAGCCTTGTGGGAAGACATTTGACATCCCATTCAAGCACCAGGACTCCTAAGCCTCTTACTCTGCATTTGTCTAGTTGTGGATCTCTGTATTAATTACAATATACCAAAGCTTCTATGATAACAGTTAAATACGTATAGCAGGATGTCATTAGGAGTCATTATTTTCATCTTTATTTGACAGAATAATAGTAGGTTTTCTCATAGGCCTGTGACCTATCTAACCTCAGCTTACTGTCAAGTACAGGTTCCCTCTCATAGAGCAGACCGTAAATTCAATCAAATGGTTGTTAGTTACTCCCATAATATGTATGCCACTGTTGTACCAGCAGGTGTATCTTGAAGGCAGAGCTGTAGCAGCTCACAAAGTTGGAAGCTGGATGGCATCGATAATTACTTTTCTTCTCTGCCAGTGTGTATAATACCTTCCAGCACTAGAAATAATAGTTAACAGGAGTAAATAATTTAGTTGGATACCAGCCAGTTCTTTTGACCAATGCCTTAGCAGGATTAAAATATTGCTGATACTGGAGGCTTTACTTTGGTGTCATATGATGTCTATTTTTAGTATTGTCTCCCTATCATATAGCAACTCCACTCAAATCATATATATATATATATATATATATATATATATATATATATATATATATATATATATATATATATATGTAAAACATGTATATATACATATATATATCTATATATAATTTCCCTTGCAATAACTATCTAACTTCTGTACATTTCCAAAGAAATGTATATCTAAAGCTTAAAGCTAGCATGCACAAATAAGAGAAAACATATAATATGTTTTTAGGTCTGAATTACTCCCACAGGATGATTGCTCTTAAATCTATACATTTAGCTGAAAATTGCAAGTCTTAAGAACAGATCTGATCTTGGCTCCCGGATGCCGAATGGACCTGACAGGCAGTGCCAGGTACACAGAGATATCCCGAGTCTAACATCTCTTGGTTCTCAGCCCATCAGGCTTCTGCCTGCACCCAGGGCCTGGGCAGCTCTGCGGACCGTCTGTGTGCTAGCCCTGTCGGGGGACATTTGCCCTGCAGACTGATCGGCATTTGGAAGAGGTCTCTGCCATCTTGGCTCCTGGACACCAGACTGATCTGACAGGCAGTGCCAGGTACACAGACATATTCGGAGTCTAGCATCACTTGGGTCTCAGACTGTCAGCTTTCTGCCTGCACCCAGGGCCTGATCAGTTCTATGGGCTGTCTGTGTGCCAGTCCTGTTGGGGGACATTTGCCCTATAGAGTGATCAGAACCTGGAAAAGGTCTCCGCAGCATCCACCATCTTTGCTCCCTGACAGAGCAGACAGGCAGCACCAGATTCACAGAGACAACCCGAGTTTAACATTGCTTGGGGCAAGACACACCAGGGCTCCAACAGCACCCAAGAGTAGGGCAGCACATCAGCAATCTATGCCAGGGGAAACCCAGTCATCCAGTGGTATGGAAATAGCCTTACAGGCTTGCAGGAGCTTTAAGCACCAGCCAGTGACAACAGGACCAACTAAGGCCAGAGATAACCAGATGTCAAAAGGCAAATGTAGGAACATTACTAACAGAAATCAAGGCAATATGGCAGCATCTGAACCCAATTCTCCAACAACAGCAAGTCCTGGATACCCCAACACACCAGAAAAACAAGATTTGGATTTAAAATCACTGGTCATGATGCTGTCAGAGGAACACAAGAAAGACCTAAATAAATCTCTTAAAGAAATACAGGAGAAAATGGATCAAAATGTAGATACCCTTACAAGGGAAACACAAAAATGATTTAAAGAAATTCAGGAGAATATGGGTCAACAGGTAGAAGTCAATAAAGAGGAAATGCAAAAATATACTTAAAGAAATCCAGTAGAACTTAGGTCAACAGGCAGAAATCATGAAAGAGGAAACGCAAAAATCTGTTACAGAATTACAGAAAAACACAAACAAGTGAAGGAACTGAGCAAAACCATTCAGGATCTAAAAACAGAAGTAGAAACAACTAAGAAATATTAGCCCAGAAGCTCTGAATACCCAAGACACAATACATCAAATCATTCCCAAGAAGAAGGAAGGAGAGGACCCTGGTCCTGGAAAGGCTTGATGCAGCATTGTAGGGAATTATCAGGACAGAGAAGTGGGAGGAGTTTGATTGAGGAATGGGCAGAGGAAAGAGGGCTTATTGGACTTATGGGGAGGGGGGAAGCGGGAAAGGGAAAATCATTTGGAATGTAAACAAAGAATATAGAAAATAATAAAAAAGGGAAAAAAAGGAAAGAAATATCGCCCTTACAATACACACATACACACACACACACACACACACACACACACAGAACTGATCAATATCCCATTGTGTGAATGTACCACATTTTGATTTTCTATTCATCAGTATTAGACATCCTCGCTGTTCTAAGTTTCTGGCTATTATGAATAAAGCACCAATGAACATCCATGAGAAAATGTCTTCACTAGAATTTAAAGTCCTGAAAATATATGGCTAAGAGTGATACAGCTGGATCTTGTGTCGATCTATTTTCAACATTTCTATATTCACTGATTTCCATAGTGCTTGTATAGTTGGCAGTCCCACTACCAGTGTAAAAGTTTCTCATTTACTAAGCATCTTTGTCATCTGATTTCACTTTTGTTACTAATCTTGTCTCTTCTGACTGGGGTAAGATGAAATCTCAAAGTAGTTTTGTTTTTTCCTGATGGCTAAGGATGTTGAACATTTCAGTGTTACCCAGTCATTTGTGTTACATCTTTTGAAACTCTGTTTAGTTCTTCACCCCCATTTTTTACACTCCTTTGCTTATATATATTTCATCATATTCATTACCCTCCTATAATTCCTCCCAGATCCTTCCCCACTTCATTACCCACCCAACACATGATATTTATTTCTTTCACAAAGAGATGAAAAAGGAAAACTTAGAAATCAAAGCAAGAAAACAAAGCCAGTAAAACAAAAAAAAATATCAAAAATGGGAGAAGAAAACAGCACACACACACATAAAAACCAAGACTATTCTGTGATGACCAGTGATACTGGGCATGTATCCTGCCAGGACTGTGTTTGATATATTCCATGTATACTCCATTGAAGAAACTGATATTCCTTTGTCTTGCAGTCATCAACTGAAAATAGCTTCCAGTGGTTGATAGAAGGTTAGCTTTGTGTCCATGCCCCCCTCTCAGGCCTGGAATTATTGTCTGGTTTGAACTTGTGTAGGTCTTATGCATGCTGACACAGTCTTTGTGAGTTCATATGTATATAGGCCCTATTCTGTCTAGAAAGCACTGTTTCTCTGGAGTCATCCACCACTTCTTGCACTTAAAATATTCCTTCCTTTTCCACATAGATTGCTGAGCCTTCAGAGGAGTGTATACCCCCTTTTCCCTTTTGGGTTACTTGTTTTCTTGTTGTTCAGTAAAACCAGACATGCCTTCTTATACTTTTGACTCTATATGAAATAACATGACTTGAAGGGATCACTTTCACCCTTGGCACATTTTTTTCTAGATAAGTTTCACAGTTTTAATAAAATTGTAAAATAATTTATACTCTCTATCTATTGTTGCTTTAATTAAATAAAAGAAGTTGAACTAGATTTTTATAAAAATATTTTAATGCTCTTTCCAATTTCAAATTTCAAACAAATAGAACTAGACTCTGCAACTATTTTTACTTTTAAAAAGTATTTTACTTTGTGAAAGCCTAATTATTAGAGTCTTTGTGAAGGTAAAAGTAAAAAAGAAGAAAACTTATACATTATTAAAATATTGTATTGATATACTGTCTATTTTTATATTTATTTTATATCAGTCATAAATATTTACTTCCTATCTGTTTTATACCCTCTAAGTCACAACCCACTGATTTATTAGCAAGGATTTTCTTTTCAATTCACTCCAAGCCTTTTTAATGTCAAGAATGCAGAGATCCTATTCAGTCTAAAAACCTTCCATTAGTGCCAGGATGGCAGGTCCTGCCTGGCTGCTTTCTAAGACTCTCAAAGACTCCATGCCTTCTAGCACCAGGTTCCTTTCTCCTGTGCCCCACTTTCTTGTAGCCACTTATCCTTCTTATGAGCCTCTTCTTGAAAAACCATATGAATTGAAGCTAACAACTGTTATATAAATTTTGCACAAGTAATATCAACAACTCCACTATTCCATTTCCCCAAAGATCAAAACACAGAAATAAGAAAACCTGTCTGCCTAATGCAGAATTTGGCACATGGTCAAGGTTTTGTACACCATCTAAGTGTATAACCATATATCATTGCCCATATATAATTATCAACCAAGTTTTCAACTTTAAGAACTAACAGCTTGAAAAAGGTCTCCTTAATTTATTAGAGTGTTTTCTATCCTTTGACATTTAATAAGCTTTCTCCAAGGTTGAGAAATGTTAATGTGGGTTGGAGGTGTCTTGATGGTAAAGAACTTGCTATGCAAGTATGAGGAAGAAAGTTGAAATCTCAAAGACCTAACTAAAGACAGATGTGTCACTGTGCATCTTTACTTCCAGCATTCTGAGTTATGATGGAAAACAGAGATAGGTGAATATCCTAGAACATTATGAACCAGCTAGCCTGGCATACACAATATTGAACAAAATATATCCTCCCTTAAATAAAGAATACTATGTGCCTAACACCAAAAGTTTTCCTCTAACCCTCACATATAAATTTTGTTACAAATTATATTACATTACACTAACATATCACACACACACACACTTGCACACTACATCTACATATCACACATCACCCACAATAAATAACACAAAGAACAAATAAATGAAATTTAAAAGGACGTACTAAGGGCTCTATTCAAAGGACTTTTCATCTGATCTTTAGAAATGTCTAAGATCAGCTGGTGCGTGCTGCCTATTTGGTGGCTCAGTGTCTTAAAGATCCTCGGAGTCCATGTTAGTTGAGACTACTGATCTTCCTATGGGGTCAACCTCCTCCTTAGCTTCTTCCAGCCTTTCCCTAGTTCAACTACAGGGGTCCCCAACTTCAGTCCAATGGTTGGGTGTTAAGTATTTGACTCTGCTTCAGTCAGCTGCTAGTAAGGCCTCTCAGAGGACAGCCATGCTAGGCTCCTGTCTGTAAGCATAAACATACCATAGAATCAGTCTCAAGCTTTGGAACCGCCCAGTGTGGGCTCTAGCTCAAGTCTCTTTTTCTATTTTTTCCCTCAGTCTCTTTTCTTTCTTTTTTTTGTTTGTTTTTTTGTTTTTTGTTTTTTTTTTAATTTTATTTTTTGTCTTTTATTTTTTATTTACATTGCAAATGATTTCCCCTTTTCTGGGTCGCCACTCCCCGCAAGTCCCACAAGCCCTCTTCCGTCCCCCTATTCTTCCATCCACCCCTTCCCACTTCCCTGTCCTGGAATTCCCCTATACTCTTGCGCTGAGTCTTTCCAGAACCAGGGACCACTCCTCCATTCTTTTTGGACATCATTTAATTTGTGGATTATGTCCTGGATATTCAAAGTTTCTAGGCTAATATCCACTTATCAGCGAGTACATACCATGACTGATCTTTTGAGACTGGGTTACCTCACTTAGTATGATGTTCTCCAGCTCCATCCATTTGTCTAAGAATTTAATGAATTCATTGTTTCTAATAGCTGAATAGTACTCCATTGTGTAAATATACCACATTTTTTGTATCCATTCCTCCGTTGAAGGACATCTAGGTTCTTTCCAGCTTCTGGCTACTACAAATAGGGCTGCTATGAACATAGTGGAGCATGTGTCCTTATTGCATACTGAAGAATCCTCTGGATATATGCCCAGTAGTGGTATAACAGGGTCCTCAGGAAGTGACATTCCCAGTTTTCTGAGGAACCACCAGATTGATTTCCAGAGTGGTTGCACCATCTTGCAATCCCACCAGCAGTGGAGGAGTGTTCCTCTTTCTCCACATCCTCACCAACACCTGCTGTCTCCTGAGTTTTTGACCTTAGCCATTCTTTAAAAAAAAAAAAAAAAGACTTATTAGAGATAAGAGTGCTGGGGTGGGGAGGTGGGGGTGGGTAACTTACTGGGGATTGAACCTAGTTCATCCACTATGCTGGTCAAGCACTCTCCCACTGAATGGTGTCCCCATTTGTTTCAGACACTCTTACTTTGGTGTAGTACAGGCTAGCCTCTAACTTGAGATCCATTTCCTTCACCTCTCCTTCACCTTTCCAATGTATCAGTTATAGGTAAACCACAGGACCACCTTTATAAGGTGACAAATGAAGATCTGAATTCCACAGTCACTACTTCTTTTTTTTTCTTATACAAATCATTTATTACTTTAACAAGCTGACATGAATTACAATGTCATTTTTAATTTTTTCCCCAAATCAGCAGGTTTGTGTATGCTATGAAAATGAAACCTGAGCAACACTTCCTGTCAACTTTCTCCTTTGCGCTCCCAGTTTTTCTTTTTACTGAACTGAACATATATTTTCTTTCTTTTTTTTTAAATTTTTTATTCGATATAATTTATTTACATTTCAAATGATTTCCCCTTTTCTAGCCCCCCACTCCCCGAAATTCCCGTAAGCCCCCTTCTCTTCCCCTGTCCTCCCACCCACCCCTTCCCATTTCCCTGTTCTGGTTTTGCCTAATACTGCTTCACTGAGTCTTTCCATAACCAGGGGCCACACCTCTGTTCTTGTACCTCATTTGATGTGTTGATTATGTTTTGGGTATTCCAGTTTTCTAGGTTAATATCCACTTTATTAGTGACTGCATACCATGATTCACCTTTTGAGTCTGGGTTACCTCACTTAGTATGATGTTCTCTAGCTCCATCCATTTGCCTAAGAATTTCATGAATTCATTGTTTCTAATGGCTGAATAGTACTCCATTGTGTAGATATACCACATTTTTTGCATCCACTCTTCTGTTGAGGGATACCTGGGTTCTTTCCAGCATCTGGCAATTATAAATAGGGCTGCTATGAACATAGTAGAGCATCTATCCTTATTACATGGTGGGGAATCCTCTGGGTATATGCCCAGGGGTGGTATAGCAGGATCTTCTGGAAGTGAGGTGCCCAGTTTTCAGAGGAACCGCCAGACTGATTTCCAGAGTGGTTGTACCAATTTGCAACCCCACCAGCAGTGGAGGAGTGTTCCTCTCTCTCCACACCCTCTCCAACACCTGCTGTCTTCTGAATTTTTAATCTTAGCCATTCTGACTGGTGTAAGATGAAATCTCAGGGTTGTTTTGATTTGCATTTCCCTAATGACTAATGAAGTTGAGCATTTTTTAAGATGCTTCTCCACCATCCGAAGTTCTTCAGGTGAGAATTCTTTGTTTAACTCTGTACCCCATTTTTTAATAGGGTTGTTCAGTTTTCTGGAGTCTAACTTCTTGAGTTCTTTATATATATTAGATATTAGCCCTCTATCTGATGTAGGATTGGTGAAGATCTTTTCCCAATTTGTTGGTTGCCGATTTGTCCTCTTGATGGTGTCTTTTGCCTTACAGAAACTTTGTAATTTTATGAGGTCCCATTTGTCAATTCTTGCTCTTAGAGCATACGCTATTGGTGTTCTGTTCAGAAACTTTCTCCCTGTACCGATGTCCTCAAGGGTCTTCCCCAGTTTCTTTTCTATTAGCTTCAGAGTGTCTGGCTTTATGTGGAGGTCCTTGATCCATTTGGATTTGAGCTTAGTACAAGGAGACAAGGATGGATCAATTCGCATTCTTCTGCATGCTGACCTCCAGTTGAACCAGCACCATTTGTTGAAAAGGCTATCTTTTTTCCATTGGATGTTTTCAGCCTCTTTGTCGAGGATCAAGTGGCCATAGGTGTGTGGGTTCATTTCTGGATCTTCAATCCTGTTCCATTGATCCTCCTGCCTGTCACTGTACCAATACCATGCAGTTTTTAATACTATTGCTCTGTAGTATTGCTTGAGATCAGGGATACTGATTCCCCCAGATAATCTTTTGTTGCTGAGAATAGTTTTAGCTATCCTGGGTTTTTTTTGTTCCAGTTGAATTTGATAATTGCTCTTTCTAACTCTGTGAAGAATTGAGTGGGGATTTTGATGGGTATTGCATTGAATCTGTATATTGCTTTTGGCAAAATGGCCATTTTCACTATAATGATCCTGCTGATCCATGAGCATGGGAGGTTTCCCCATTTTTTGAGGTCTTCTTCCATTTCCTTCTTCAGAATCTTGAAGTTCTTGTCATACAGATCTTTCACATGTTTGGTAAGAGTCACCCCAAGATACTTTATACTGTTTTTGGCTATTGTGAAGGGGGTCATTTCCCTAATTTGTTTCTCAGCCTGCTTATCCTTTGAGTATAGGAAGGCCACTGATTTGCTTGTGTTGATTTTATAACCTGCCACTTTGTTGTTATCAGCTGTAGGAGCTCTCTAGTGGAGTTTTTTGGGTCACTTAGGTAGACTATCATGTCGTCTGCAAATAATGATAGTTTGACTTCTCCCTTTCCAATTTGTATCCCTTTGACCTCCTTATGTTGTCGAATTGCCCAAGCTAGTACCTCAAGTACAATATTGAAAAGATAAGGAGAAAGCGGGCAGCATTGTCTGGTCTCTGATTTCAGTGGGATTGCTTCAAGTTTCTCTCCATTAAGTTTGATGCTGGCTACCGGTTTGCTGTATATTGCTTTTACTATGTTTTGGTATGGGCCTTGAATTCCTGTTCTCTACAAGACTTTAAGCATGAAAGGATGCTGAATTTTGTCAAATGGTTTTTCAGCATCCAATGAAATGACCATGTGGTTTTGTTCTTTGAGTTTGTTTATGTAGTGGATTGCATTGATGGATTTCCGTATATTGAACCAACCCTGCATTCCCGGGATAAAGCCTACTTGATCATGGTGGATGATTGTTTTGATGTGTTCTTGGATTTGGTTGGCAAGAATTTTATTGAGTATTTTTCCATCAATGTTCTTAAGGGAAATTGGTCTGAAGTTCTCTTTCTTTGTTGGATCTTTGTGTGGCTTTGGTATCAGCTTAATTGTGGCTTCGTAGAAGGAATTGGGTAGTGTTCCTTCTGTTTCTATTTTGTGGAATAGTTTGAAGAGTATTGGTGTTAATTCTTCTTTGAAGGTCTGGTAGAATTCTGCACTGAAACCATATGGTCCTGTGCTTTTTTTGGTTGGAAAACTTTCTATGACGCCTTCTATTTCTTTAGGCGTTATGGGACTGTTTAGATGGTCTAGTTGGTCCTGTTTTAATTTTGGTATTTGGTATCTGTCAAGGAAATTGTCCATTTCCTCCAGATTCTCCAGTTGTGTTGAGTACAGTCTCTTGTAGTAGGATCTGATGATTTTTTGGATTTCCTCAGTTTCCGTTGTTATATCTCCCTTTTCATTTCTAAGTTTGTTAATTTGGATACTTTCTCTGTGCCCTTTGGTAGTCTGGCTAAGGGTTTGTCTATCTTGTTGATTTTCTCAAAGAACCAGTTCCTGGTTTTGTTGATTTTTTGTATGGTTCTCTTTGTTTCTACTTGATTGATTTCGGCCCTGAGTTTGATGATTTCCTGCCTTCTACTCCTCCTGGGTGAAATAGCTTCTTTTTGTTCCAGGGCTTTCAGGTGTGTCATTAAGCTGGTAATGTATGCTCTCTCCATTTTTTTTGGAGGCACTCAGGGATATGAGTTTTCCTCTTAGCACTGCTTTCCTTGTGTCCCATAGATTTGGGTATGTTGTGTTTTCATTTTCATTGTGTTCTAAAAAGTCTTTAATTTCTTTCTTTATTTCTTCCTTGACCAAGGTATCATTGAGTAGAATATTGTTCAGTTTCCACGTGTATGTGGGTTTTCTGTTGTTTTTATTGCTATTGAAGACCACTTTTACTCCATAGTGATCTGATAGGAGGCATGGCATTAGTTCGATCTTCTTATATTTGTTGAAGTCTGTCTTGTGACTAATTATATGGTCGATTTTGGAGAAGGTGCCATGAGGTGCTGAGAAAAAGGTATATTCTTTTGTTTTAGGATAGAATGTTATATATATATATATATATATATATATATATATATATATATATATATATATATGTTAAATCTAATTGGTCCAAAGCTTCAATTAGTTTCATAGTGTCCCTGTTAAGTTTCTGTTTTCCTGATCGGTCCATTGAGGAAAGTGCAGTGTTGAAGTCACCCACAATTATTGTGTTAGATGCAATGTGTGCTTTGAGTTTTAATAAAGTTTCTTTTACAAAAGAGGGTGCCCTTGCATTTGGAGCATAGATGTTCCGGATTGAGTGTTCTTCTTGTTGTATTTTTCCTTTGACCAGCAAGAAGTGTCCCTCAGAGTCTCTTTTGATGACTTTGGGTTGAAAGTCAATTTTATCTGATATTAAAATGGCTACTCCAGCTTGTTTCCTGAGACCATTTGCTTGTAAAATTGTCTTCCAGCCTTTTACTCTAAGGTAGTGTTTGTCTTTGACCCTGAGGTGTGTTTCCTGTAAGCAGCAAAATGTAGGGTCCTGTTTACGTATCCAGTCAGTTAGTCTGTATCTTTTCATTGGGGCATTAAGTCCATTGATGTTAAGAGATATTAAGGAATAGTGATTGTTACTTCCTATCATTTTTGACGTTATTTTTTAAATTTGATTGCTTAACTTCTTTTGGGTTAGATGAAAGGTTACTATCTTGCTTTTTCCAGGATGAAGTTTCCCTCCTTTTATTGGTGTTTTCCTCCTATTATCCTTTGTAGGGCTGGGTTTGTGGATAGATATTGGGTAAACTTGGTTTTGTCATGAAATATCTTAGTTTCTCCATCTATGGTGATTGAGAGTTTTGCTGGATATAGTAGTTTTGGTTGGCATTTGTGTTCTCTTGGAGTCTGCATGAGATCTGCCCAGGACCTTCTAGCCTTCATAATCTCAGGTGAAAAGTCTGCTATGATTCTGATAGGTCTTCCTTTATATGTTACTTGGCCTTTTTCTCTTACTGCCATTAATATTCTTTCTTTGTTTAGAACATTTGGTGTTTTGATTATTATGTGACGGGAAGTATTTCTGTTCTGGTCCAGTCTGTTTGGAGTTCTGTAGGCTTCTTGTATATTCATGGGCATCTCTCTCTTTAGGTTAGGGAAGTTTTCTTCCATAATTTTATTGAAGATATTTGCTGGCCCTTTAAGTTGTAAATCTTTACTCTCATCTATGCCTATAATCCTTAGGTTTGGTCTTCTCATTGTGTCCTGGATTTCCTGGATATTTTGGGTTACAAGCTTTTTGCATTTTGCATTTTCTTTAACTGTTGAGTCCATGGTTTCTATGGAATCTTCAGCATCTGAGATTCTTTCTTCTATCTCTTGTATTCTGTTGTTGATATTTGCATCTCTGTCCCCTGATTTCTTCCCAAGGCTTTCTATCTCCAAAGTTGTCTCCCTTTGCGTTTTCTAAGTTGTTTCTACTTCTGATTTTAGATCCTGGATGGTTTTGCTTAGCTCCTTCACTTGCTTGTTTGTGCTTTCCTGTAATTCTTTAAGAGATTTTTGTGTTTCCTCTTTCATGACCTCAGCCTGTTGACCAAAGTTCTCCTGTATTTCTTTAAGTGTTTTTTGTGTTTCCTCATTGTTGGCTTTTGTATTCTCCTGGATTTCTTTCAATGATTTTTGTGTTTGCCTTGCAACAGCTTCTAACTTTTGATCCATTTTCTCCTGAATTTCTTTAAGTATGTCCTTCATGTGTTCCTGTACCAGCATCATGACCAGTGATTTTAAATCCAAATCTTGTTTTACTGGTGTGATGGGTTATCCAGGACATGTTGGTAGAGGAGAATTGGGTTCAGATGTTGCCTTATTGCCTTGATTTTTGTTAGTGACGTTCCTGCGTTTGCCTTTTGCCATCTAGTTCTCACTGGTGTTAGTTTGTCTTGTCAGTGCTGGACTCACCAGTGCAAGCTGCCCCTTCCCAGTTGGCCTCTGGTGCACAGCTTACCTCCTGCACTGCCTGTAGACAGGGTGCTGCTGCCCAGGCTGTTCAAATCCTGAAGCAGGCACCTGAAGGCTCCCGCTGGGGCCCGCTGTATTCACCAGAGCACACCGACTTCTCCCAGCTGGCCGCCCGGAAGTCCCTCTAGCCTCCTGCAGGACCTGGAGATGTGGTGCTGCCGCCCAGGCTGATCTGGATCCGGAAGCGGAGAGAGTTGAGCTAAGGGCTCCTGGCTGAGGCCTTGCCCCAGATTGTGTCTGTGGACCAGATGGAGCCCGTGTGCATTCCCAGGGAGCGCTGAAGGTGTATGCTGCCAGGACCTACCCTGTGTTCTGATCACTCCGCTGGGCAGCCGATCCCCCAACCGGGCTGGCGCACACAAGGTTAGCCTGGCCGCCCAGGCCCTGAGTCCAGGCAAAAGCCTGGGAGGTCAAGGTCCAAGCAAAGTTCCCCTAAGGCTATGACTGTTAAATGGGTCTGCCAGGTGACCAGGATGGCGGGCGTGCGTGCTCGCGCTCCCAGAAAGCGCTGGGAGAGTCTGCTGTGCTAACAACCTCCTGGGCGGGTTGACACACAGATGACCCACCAAGCCGCCCAGTTCTTGGGGTCAGTCCTGTGCCTTTTGGGGCCTAGACCCCTGCTTTGTTAGCCTCAGGCTATGCCTGTTATGGCTCTGCCCGCCAGAGCTCTCTGTCATCCTGTAGGCAAAATGGCGGCATGCATGCAGGCCAGGGCAAAAAACCTCCTGGCTGGGTTGGCACCCCGATGACCTTAGCCATTCTGACTGGTGTGAGGTGAAATCTCAGGGTTGTTTTGATTTGCATTTCCCTAACGATTAATGATGTTGAACATTTCTTAAGGTGTTTCTCAGCTCTCCGAAGTTCTTCATGTGAAAATTCTTTTTTAGCTCCGTACCCCACTTTTTAATGGGGTTATTTGGATCTCTGGGTTCTACTTTCTTGAGTTCTTTGTATATATTAGATATTAGCCCTCCATGCTCATGGATTGGCAGAATTAATATAGTTAAAATGGCCATCTTGCCAAAGGCAATCTACAGATTCAATGCTATTCCCATAAAAATCCCAACCCAGTTCTTCATGGAGCTAGAAAGAGCAATTCTTAAATTCATCTGGAATAACAAAAAACCCAGGATAGCTAAATCTATTCTCAACAGTAAAAGAACTTCAGGGGGATTCAATATCCCAGACTTTAAACTCTACTACAGAGCAATAGTGATAAAAACTGCATGGTATTGGTACAACATCAGGCAAGCGGATCAATGGAATAGGATTGAAGACCCAGAAATGAACCAACACACCTATGGTCACTTGGTCTTCGACAAAGGGGCTGAAAGCATCCAGTGGAAAAAAGATAGTCTGTTCAACAAATGGTGCTGGTTCAATTGGAGGTCAGCATGCAGAAGAATGTGCATCGATCCATTCTTATCTCCTTGTACCAAGCTCAACTCCAAATGGATCAAGGACCTCCACATAAAACCTGACACACTGAAACTAATTGAAAAAAAAACTGGGGAAGACCCTGGAGGACATGGGCACAGGGGAAAAGTTCCTGAATAGAACACCAATAGCTTATGCTCTAAGATCAAGAATTGACAAATGGGACCTCATAAAACTACAAAGTTTCTGTAAGGCAAAGGATACCGTCAAAGGACAAAACATCAACCAACAGACTGGGAAAGAATCTTCACCAACCTCAGTCTCTTTTCTATTTTGTCCCTGCAGTTCTTTTACACAGCAACACATTCTGGGTGAGAGTTTTTGACTGTAGGATGGTAACCCCATCCCACCACTTAATATCCCATCTTTCTATAAGAGGTAGACTCCATGTGCTCAGTCTTCCCACTGTAGAACATTTCATCTGAGATCCTTCCCTTTGAGTCCTGAGAGTCTCTCACTTTTCAGGTCTCTGGTACTTTCTAGAGGAATCCCCGCCCACACCTCCCATCATTCAGCTGGCCCTCAGGGCTTCTCTCCTGTGTCTCCTCAAACCTGATCATATTCCCTTTTTCTCCTCCCCCTCCACTCTCCCACCTGGGTTTGAAATTCTTAATTAGATAAGACTTTTATTTTTGTTAGATTTTTTTTCTCGAGACAGGGTTTCTTTGCATAGCCCTGGCTGTCCTGAAACTCACTCTGTAGACCAGACTGGCCTCATCTGCCTGCCTCTGCCTCCCAAGTACTGGGATTAAAGGTATGTACCACCATTGTCCAGCTGATTTTTATTTTTAAAAAAAAAGACATAGAATATATTTTGATTATTTCACCTCCCCCAACTCCTCCAAGTTCCTTTCTTTATGGATACATTTCTTATATCCAATGGTTTCTAACTTTGTGTTTTTTTATGGGATGAATCCTTTTTCTTTTTACTGTCATTTTCTGATTCATACACCAGGATCCAAGTGTAACGACTTTCCCTGTTATCTTTCTCCTTCTTTGGGCCTTGACACAAATCATTTTCTTCATCCAAGGAAAATCACAACTCCCAAAATCTATCATCTCTTTACCTCCTTGTTACAGTTGACATCTACACTCAGTTATCCCTTTGGTGGTATTGTACAAATGAAAACATGATGCTTCTCTACTGGACACAACCACAAGCAGCTATTTATCCTACTATTAAAGCCTTTGATAATCTTTTTGAAATCCACCTCTTCTGTTCTGTGATCTATTTCATATCAAAAGATTTCCGTAATCATGACATATAAAGCTCCCTTTCATGTCCATTAATCATTATGTAAGCTATATTGCATTAATCTTCATAATAATTAACCATTGAAAATATTACTATTTAAAATATTATTTTGTTCACTTTTCCACGGGATTTTTTAACTATAATTAGTGCAGAGCACATAGTCTACGTTAAAAATGTTTAATATGTGACAAGATTATTTTGTGTGGTACACACTTTAATCCCAGGACTTTGGAGGTTCAGGTAGGAAGATCTGAGTTTGAAATAAGTTTGGACTTCATAGCAATACCCTGCCTCAAAAAGGAACAAATCAATAAATAAAATAACTCTTCCTTTCTACAAAATGAGGTTATGACATAAAGAAAGCTATCCATAAATCAGAAAATGTGCTCTCAGTGCACACTGAATTTGCTGACATCTTGATCTTGGATTTCCTAGCCTCCTCGACATTGAGAAATGAGGATTCTGTGGTTTGTTAGACACCCATTTTCTGTCTGTTAGAGCAGACTGCCAATGTTTGCTATGTGTTCTTTTTCTACTTCATGTAGCAAGATTGTCTTCAGTGCATTTCCTCTGTCTCTAAGAAGGATAATATACTTCACTACTTGATGCACGTTTTGTCTTTATTTTCACATATGCAGTTATTTCAGAACTACTTGTTATAAAGATTTTGTTTCCCCATTGTTATTTTGATATTCTTGTTGACTCTCCATTGATTACGTATGCATGTGGCTCTAGCAGGAGTCATGGTCTTCATCAGTTTGTCTCTATCCTACTCTCTTGACACCCAGGCATCTACAGTGACTTTTGAAATTAGTCAGCTTCCATCAATGTTATTTTTAAATAATTTAAATATTGTAAATCTGATGTATTTCTAAGAATGTGAGGAGATATTACATTCAACTACAAAATTTCTACTAAGAATTCAAATTTCTGGAATTTGAACTGAGATTATTGGACACTTTCCAATGTGTTTGGGGCATATGGGAATTGGGTTTCTTTTAGACAATGGAAATTAACATTTCTATAAGGTTTTTGAAAATATAGTCAGAAACATTTTGCTTTTCTTTCTGCCACTGGTATGGACTTTGACTAGTTTCTCCTAAGAATTTTATGATGAGTTTATATATAGTGATGATAGTCTCAACAATCAGTAGGTAGAGGCAGGAGGATTGCTTCAAGTTCAAAACCAAGCCTACCTATATGAGCTCCAAACCAAACTGACAACATGATAAAATCTATCTCCAAATGAGTTTGCTCCTCACTACTGTAAACTTAATTATCTTGAGAATTACTTTCATTTTCACTTTGTGGGTTGTTGGTATATATTGCCATGTGTTAACTCTTTCTTGATCACAGAGGTTTCATTCATGAAATATAATTCCTTTCATGTTTTGTGTTGATTTTTTTCTATTAGTTTTCTTGCATTGACTTAAACATCACTTAAAGAAGAAAGCAGTGTCCATTTCATTGGTAGGTGAGGTTATAGGTATATGCATACAGGCCTTTTATTAGATTAGGGATTATTTTTCATACTGTATGTACTGGAAAAGTTGTTTTATTTTGTAAGAGAATGGAATTTTAGCTTTAATAAAATCATGAAATCCTACTTTACTATGCCATAAGGTAGTCATGTAAATACCCCTTCCTTTGTCACAAACTCCAGAATGACAAGAATACTATACTTGGATATAGTCATACAAAATCAGAATTATTTAAAGAGGTACATTCCAGGGTGAACTATTCAATTAAACATGACTGTTAAAAGAAACCCTAGTGATAGAAAATTATTTAGTATTTTTAATAGTCAGTACATGGGTTCCCAGAACAATAATAAACTAGACAATAAAATTATGGTTAGCATCCATTGAGGTATAGTAAGGCTAGCACTGTATCACAACCAATCCAGTAGATTAAGGAAACTGATATGCAAAATAGTATGTATCAGATTAGTTCAAAATATAACGGCTTAAAATTTATTCTTTAAAATTCTTTAAAATATCTTTCTTACTATGAAAGCATTCTAAACAATTTAGTGGTAATGAACACTAATGTTTCTAACTCACTTCCAAATATCCTGCAGAAAAAAAGACATAAAAATATTGCAAAGTGCATGTGCATGTAAAGACAATGTAAGGAAATAAATAAAATAAACAAAGATAGGGGGAAGCAGTATCCCTGACCTCAAGCAATACTACCGAGCAATATGGTTAAAAACTGCATGGTATTGGTACAGTGACGGGCAGGCAGATCAATGGAACAGGATTGAAGATCCAGAAATGAACCCACACACCTATGGCCACTTGATCCTCATCAAAGGGGCTGAAAACATCCAATGGAAAAAAGATAGCCTTTTCAACAAATGGTGCTGGTTCAACTGGAGGTCAGCATGCAGAAGAATGCAAATTGATCCATCCTTGTCTCCTTGTACTAAGATCAACTCCAAATGGATCAAGGACCTCCACATAAAGCCAGACAGTCTGAAGCTAATAGAAAAGAAACTGGAGCAGACCCTTGAGGACATTGGTACAAGGGGAAAGTTCGTGAACAGAACACCAATAGCGTGTGCTCTAAGATCAAGAATTGACAAATAGAACCTCATAAAATTACAAAGTTTCTGTAAAGCAAAGGACACCATCAAAAGGACAAACCGGCATCCAACAAATTGGGAAAAGATCTTCACCAATCCTACATCAGATAGATGGCTAATATCCAATATATACTAAGAACTCAAGAAGTTAGACCCCAGAAAACCAAATAACCCTATTAAAATGGGGTACAGAGTTAAACAAAGAATTCTCACCTGGAGAACTTCGGATGGCGGAGAAACATCTTAAAAAATGCTCAATTTCATTAGTCATCAGGGAAATGCAAATCAAAACAACCCTGAGATTTCACCTCACACCAGTCAGAATGGCTAAGTTTAAAAACTCAGGAGATACCAGGTGTTGGTGAGGATGTGGAGAAAGAGGAACACTCCTCCAATGCTGGTGGGGTTGCAAATTGGTACCACCACTCTGGAAATCAGTCTGGAAGTTCCTGAAAAAACTGAGCACAAACTTCCGAAATATCCTGCTATACCACTCCTGGGCATATACCCAGAACATTCCCCAGCATGTAAAAAGGATATATGTTCCACTATGTTCATAGCAGCCCTATTTATAATAGCCAGAAGCTGGAAAGCACCCAGGTATCCCTCAACAGAAGAATGAATGCAAAAAATGTGGTTTATATACGCAATGGAGTACTATTCAGCCATTAGAAACAATGAATTCATGAAATTCTTAGGCAAATGAATGGAGCTGGAGAACATCATACTAAGTGAGGTAACCCAGTCTCAAAAGATCAATCATGGTATGCACTCACTATTAAGTGGATATTAGCCTGAAAAACTGGAATACCCAAAACATAATCCACACATAAAATGAGGTACAAGAAGAACAGAGGAGTGGTTCTGGAAAGACTCAGTGTAGCAGTATAAGGCAAAACCAGAACAGGGAAGTGGGAAGGAGTGGGTGGGAGAACATGGGGAGTGAAGGGGGCTTATGTGACTTTTGGGGAGTACGGGGCCAGAAAAGGGGAAATCATTTGAAATGTAAATAAAAATATAACGAATAAAAAAACAATAAAAAATAAACAAAGATAAACTAATATATATTCTTGGTATATTTAGAGTATTATTATAATAATATTACTGTCATTTTGAATAAGACTTGAAAATGTTTTATTTTACAAGAAAGTTGTATTGTGAAATAGGATACACACATATTTGGTTATCAAGAAAGATAATTTAATAGATGTCTGAAGGACTATCTGAATAATAAGACAATGTTTCTTGATGCCCATTGCATGATGAAATATGTTAGAAAATAGATTCATAAAAAGACAATAAAACTTTCACTGGAAAATAGATAAAAATTATATTAATGTAATAAAGATTAGAAATGTAAAAGAAATTAGAATTTTGAGAAATTAAATATGTATGCAAGAGACAAAATATTTTTCTCTACCAACTTTTGCTAGTATTAGTTTGGAGCTTAACATTTTGTTATTTTATTCACATCATATATGAGATAGACATTAGTCAATGAAGCACTTATTAATTCCAGAAAAGAATTAAGTTTTCTCTAAATGGGCAGTACACGGGTTCATCTCTAAGCAATATACAATTTACACTGAACAATAAAATTATAGTTTGCCTCCATTATACACAGAAGTCCAATTTTATTGTGCTTTCAATTGCCTTTACACACCATTACCCTATGGTCTAGAATACTGGCCCATGAATTTCAAAGCAATGTATGGGATTTTGCCATACAACTCTCATTGGGAAAAAAAAAAACTTTGCCTTGTGCAATGAAACTATAGGGTTCACAGACTCTGGAAATGGAAATGTCTCATTAGGTCATCTTGCCCATTATTTTGAAAAATTATTATACCATACATGGTCTCCATTTCCAAATGTTTTACTCAGAATTTTAACAACCCCACCATTATAACTTTCCCTGAAAACCATTTCATAATGCCCTAAGGATTCTTTTATAGACCATGTATATATTCCATAAAGAACTTAAAATAAAGAGTGAAATAGCAAATGATCTTTTTTCCATCTAAACTGAATTTCTTCATTGATTTCTTTGATGTATTCTCTTCTTTCTATTTCACAAAGCTTGGCTTTAGATGAAGAACCAAAGCAAAAAAGATACAGTCATACTAGAAAGTCAGTGTTCTCTCTCTCTCTCTCTCTCTCTCTCTCTCTCTCTCTCTCTCTCTCTCTCTCTCTCTCTCTTTCTCTGTGCTGTGCCTTATTTGATGAAGCAATATTTTGCACAGGTGCAATGTTTACACAGGTCTCCACCAATGATATCTCATTATTTGGTATTTGTTTGTTATTTGTTATTTGTTATTAAGCATTAATGCAGTAATTCTCTCCTAAAGCAGTCATGTCACAACTATTCTATTTTTTAAAGTAATAAGTCATGAAATGCTTAGAAGAAATAAAACTATAATAAACAACATCTATATAGCATGAAAAATGTAGATATAAGACAGATTTTGTCTTGCTTTCATTTGTATAAAAACATTACTTATATCAAAAATAATATGCTAGCCAGAAAGAGTGGAAACTTAAGAGTTTTTTTTTTTGGAAAGTCAGTTGTGTTAGATGGTGTTTTGCTAGGGAAACACACGAAGGAATGTTTTGCTAAAGTAGACACAAGTGAAAGGCTAAGGTAGACTTATGAAGGAACATTTAGCTGAAGCAGACACAGGATGTTCTGCTAAAGTAAGCATGTGAAGAAATGAGTGATGAAGTATTCTTTGCTAACACACATGTATTGGTCCATTGTAACATTGCATGGTTGAGCTACATTTGTTGGGACTCCTCAGACTCAGGCTGATTGGATGAACATGCTCAGGCAAGACATGTGCTGAGACAAGGCACATGGAGGACACATGATGTTTGGAGGGTATAAATAGGACTCCACGGAGCTTGGCTTGCTGTTAGAGCTAGCTATGAGAAGCTTGTGGGTCTTCAATCTTTGCTGATCTTTGCTTCCCTGAAAGAGGCACAGCCAAGTGAGTGTCCCTAAATGTCCCTCCTCCTGAGGCCTGGCTGTCTCTGCTAGGTAGTAAGTACCATGGCTGATGATTTGTGTTTGCTATCCTGACTACCAAACTGGAATGCTGGTGTCACTATAAAATGTTTGCAAGTGGATCAAGCTGCCACTACTAGCCTGAGAACTGAACAGCTGATTTCCGGACAACACTGATAGGAGTTGCTTCAAATAACCTTTCTAAATAGGTCCACTTCCCCTGTATCCTTTCTTTTCGACCACCTGGTGGGTGGTGGGTTATAAGGGAAGTTGAGGCATTTAAGAACCATCATGAAGAAAACACATGGAAACAGAATCCTGGGCGGCAGCGGCAGCAGTGGCTGCTCCAGCTGAAGGGCCATCAGCAGTGGAACCAAGGCGTCACAGGGACCAGTTAGGCCCTGCGCCCACGACCACTGACCTTCGCTGACCAGCCGGGCAGCAAGCAGCTGCAGTTGTGCAGCGCCTTTCCTGCACGGAGGCCACTTCAGAACTCGGCCTCCCACCAGTCAGGAGAGGAGCATCCATCTTGGTTCCGTACTCCAGGAATCAGACAGACTGAGGTACACAAACATAATCCGAGGCCAACACCGCGGTGGTCTGAGCCCGACGGGCGTTGGCCTGAACCCAGGCCCTGGGCGGGTCGGGAGGCCATCGGGGTGCCAACCCAACCAGGAGGTTTTTTGCCCAGGCCTGCGAGCGCACCACCGCCATTTTGCCTGCAGGACGACAGAGAGCTCAGGCGGGCAGACCTGTAACAGGCATAGCCTAAGGCTAACAAAGCGGGGGTCCAGGCCCCAAAAGGCACAGGACTGACCCCAAGAACTGGGCGGCTTGGTGGGCCATCTGTGAGTCAACCCGCCCAGGTGATTGTTAGCAAAGCAGACTCTCCCGCGCTTTCAGGGAGCGCGGGCGCGCACGCCCGCCATCCTAGTCACCTGGCAAACCCAATTAACAGTCATAGCCCTAGGGGAACTTTGCTCGGACCTTGGCCTCCCAGGCTTTTGCCTGGACTCAGGGACTGGGCGGCCAGGCTAACCTTGTGTGCGACAGCCCGGTTGGCAGATCGGCTGCCCAGCGGAGTGAGCGGAACACAGGGGAGGTCACAGTAGCATACACCGTCGGCACTCCCTGGGAGTGCACACAGGCTCCATCTGCTCCACAGACACAATCTGGGGCAAGGCCTCAGGCAGAAGCCCTTAGCTCTACTCTCTCCGCTTCCGGATCCAGATCAGTCTGGGCGGCAGCATTACATCTCCAAGTCCTGCAAGTGGCTAGCTGGGCTTCCGGGCGGCCAGCTGGGAGAAGTCAGTGTGCTCCAGTGAATCCAGCGGGCCCCAGCGGGAGCCTTCGGGTGCCTGCTTTGGGATCGGAACAGCCTGGGCAGCAGCACACTGTCTACAAGCAGTGCAGGAGGTAAGCTGTGCACCAGAGGCCAACTGGGAAGGGGCAGCTTGCACTGGTGAGTCCAGCACTGACAAGATAAACTAACACCAGTGAGATCTAGATGGCAAAAGGCAAACGCAGGAACGTCACTAACAGAAATCAAGGCAATATGGCAACATCTGAACCCAATTCTCCTCTACCAACATGTCCTGGATACCCCATCACACCAGTAAAACAAGATTTGGATTTAAAATCACTGGTCATGATGCTGGTACAGGAACACATGAAGGTCATACATAAAGAAATTCAGGAGAAAATGGATCAAAAGTTAGAAGCCCTTGCAAGGGAAACACAAAAATCATTGAAAGAAATCCAGGAGAATACAAAAGCCAACAAGGAGGAAATGCAAAAAACACTTAAAGAAATACAAGAGAACTTTGCTCAACAGGCTGAGGTCATGAAAGACGAAACACAAAAATCTCTTAAAGAAATACAGGAGAACTTTGATCAACAGGCTGAGCTCATGAAAGAGGAAACACAAAAATCTCTTAAAGAATTACAGGAAAACACAAACATGCAAGTGAAGGAGCTAAGCAAAACCATCCAGGATCTAAAATCAGAAGTAGAAACAACTAAGAAAACTCAAAGGGAGACAACTTTGGAGATAGAAAGCCTTGGGAAGAAATCAGGGGACAGAGATACAAATATCAACAACAGAATACAAGAGATAGAAGAAAGAATCTCAGATGCTGAAGATTCCATAGAAACCATGGACTCAACAGTTAAAGAAAATGCAAAATGCAAAAAGCTTGTAACCCAAAATATCCAGGAAATCCAGGACACAATGAGAAGACCAAACCTAAGGATTATAGGCATAGATGAGAGTGAAGATTTACAACTTAAAGGGCCAGCAAATATCTTCAATAAAATTATGGAAGAAAACTTCCCTAACCTAAAGAGAGAGATGCCCATGAATATACAAGAAGCCTACAGAACTCCAAACAGACTGGACCAGAACAGAAATACTTCCCGTCACATAATAATCAAAACACCAAATGTTCTAAACAAAGAAAGAATACTAAAGGCAGTAAGAGAAAAAGGCCAAGTAACATATAAAGGAAGACCTATCAGAATCACAGCAGACTTTACACCTGAGACTATGAAGGCTAGAAGGTCCTGGGCAGATCTCATGCAGACTCTAAGAGAACACAAATGCCAACCAAAACTACTATATCCAGCAAAACTCTCAATCACCATAGATGGAGATACTAAGATATTTCATGACAAAACCAAGTTTACCCAATATCTATCCACAAACCCAGCCCTAAAAAGGATAATAGGAGGATAACACCAATAAAAGGAGGGAAACTTCACCCTGGAAAAAGCAAGATAGTAACCTTTCATCAAACCCAAAAGAAGTTAAGCATTCAAATTTAAAAAATAACGTCAAAAATGATAGGAAGTAACAATCACTATTCCTTAATATCTCTTAACATCAATGGACTTAATGCCCCAATAAAAAGACACAGACTAACTGAATGGATACGTAAACAGGACCCTACATTTTGCTGCTTACAGGAAACACACCTCAGGGTCAAAGACAAACACTACCTTAGAGTAAAAGGCTGGAAGACAATTTTACAAGCAAATGGTCTCAGGAAACAAGCTGGAGTAGCCATTTTAATATCAGATAAAATTGACTTTCAACCCAAAGTCATCAAAAGAGACCCTGAGGGACACTTCTTGCTGGTCAAAGGAAAAATACAAAAAGAAGAACTGTCAATCCTGAACATCTATGCCCCAAATGCAAGGGCACCCTCTTTCGTAAAAGAAACTTTATTAAAACTAAAAGCACACATTGCACCTAACACAATAATTGTGGGTGACTTCAACACTGCACTTTCCTCAATGGACCGATCAGGAAAACAGAAACTAAACAGGGACACAATGAAACTAATTGAAGCTTTGGACCAATTAGATTTAACAGATATATATAGAACATTCTATCCTAAAACAAAAGAATATACCTTTTTCTCAGCACCTCATGGTACCTTCTCCAAAATCGACCATATAATTGGTCACAAGACAGACCTCAACAAATATAAGAAGATCGAACTAATCCCATGCCTCCTATCTGATCACTATGGAGTAAAAGTGGTCTTCAATAGCAACAGAAACAACAGAAAGCCCACATACACGTGGAAACTGAACAATACTCTACTCAATGATACCTTGGTCAAGGAAGAAATAAAGAAAGAAATTAAAGACTTTTTAGAACACAATGAAAATGAAAACACAACATACCCAAATCTATGGGACACAATGAAAGCAGTGCTAAGAGGAAAACTCATAGCCCTGAGTGCCTCCAAAAAGAAAATGGAGAGAGCACACATTACCAGCTTAATGACACACCTGAAAGCCCTGGAACAAAAAGAAGCTATTTCGCCCAGGAGGAGTAGAAGGCAGGAAATCATCAAACTCAGGGCCGAAATCAATCAAGTAGAAACAAAGAGAACCATACAAAAAAATCAACAATACCAGGAGCTGGTTCTTTGAGAAAATCAACAAGATAGATAAACCCTTAGCCAGAATGACCAAAGGGCACAGAGAAAGTATCCAAATTAACAAACTTAGAAATGAAAAGGGAGACATAACAACGGAAACTGAGGAAATCCAAAAAATCATCAGATCCTACTACAAGAGCCTATACTCAACACAACTGGAGAATCTGGAGGAAATGGACAATTTCCTTGACAGATACCAAATACCAAAATTAAATCAGGACCAACTAGACCATCTAAACAGTCCCATAATGCCTAAAGAAATAGAAGGAGTCATAGAAAGTCTTCCAACCAAAAAAAGCACAGGACCATATGGCTTCAGTGCAGAATTCTACCAGACCTTCAAAGAAGAGTTAACACCAATACTCTTCAAACTATTCCACAAAATAGAAACAGAAGGAACACTACCCAATTCCTTCTGCGAAGCCACAATTACGCTGATACCAAAGCCACACAAAGATCCAACAAAGAAAGAGAACTTCAGACCAATTTCCCTTATGAACATCGATGCAAAAATACTCAATAAAATTCTTGCCAACTGAATCCAAGAACACATCAAAACGATCATCCACCATGATCAACTAGGCTTTATCCCGGGAATGCAGGGTTGGTTCAATATACGGAAATCCATCAATACAATCCACTACATAAACAAACTCAAAGAACAAAACCACATGGTCATTTCATTGGATGCTGAAAAAGCATTTGACAAAATTCAGCATCCCTTCATGCTTAAAGTCTTGGAGAGAACAGGAATTCAAGGCCCATACCTAAACATAGTAAAAGCAATATACAGCAAACCGGTAGCCAGCATCAAACTAAATGGAGAGAAACTTGAAGCAATCCCACTGAAATCAGGGACCAGACAAGGCTGCCCCCTTTCTCCTTATCTTTTCAATATTGTACTTGAGGTACTAGCTCGGGCAATTCGACAACATAAGGAGGTCAAAGGGATACAAATTGGAAAGGAAGAAGTCAAACTATCATTATTTGCAGACGACATGATAGTCTACCTAAGTGACCCAAAGAACTCCACTAGAGAGCTCCTACAGCTGATAAACAACTTCAGCAAAGTGGCAGGTTATAAAGTCAACTCAAGCAAATCAGTGGCCTTCCTATACTCAAAGGATAAGCAGGCTGAGAAAGAAATTAGGGAAATGACCCCCTTCACAATAGCCACAAACAGTATAAAGTATCTTGGGGTGACTCTTACCAAACATGTGAAAGATCTGTATGACAAGAACTTCAAGACTCTGAAGAAGGAAATGGAAGAAGACCTCAAAAAATGGGAAAACCTCCCATGCTCATGGATCGGTAGAATCAATATAGTTAAAATGGCCATTTTGCCTAAAGCACTATACAGATTCAATGCAATACCCATCAAAATCCCAACTCAATTCTTCACAGAGTTAGAAAGAGCAATTATCAAATTCATCTGGAACAACAAAAAACCCAGGATAGCTAAAACTATTCTCAGCAACAAAAGGAAATCTGGGGGAATCAGTATCCCTGACCTCAAGCAATACTACAGAGCAATAGTGTTAAAAACTGCATGGTATTGGTACAGTGACAGGCAGGAGGATCAATGGAACAGGATTGAAGATCCAGAAATGAACCCACACACCTATGGCCACTTGATCCTCGACAAAGAGGCTGAAAACATCCAATGGAAAAAAGATAGCCTTTTCAACAAATGGTGCTGGTTCAACTGGAGGTCAGCATGCAGAAGAATGCGAATTGATCCATCCTTGTCTCCTTGTACTAAGCTCAAATCCAAATGGATCAAGGACCTCCACATAAAGCCAGACACTCTGAAGCTAATAGAAAAAAAACTGGGGAAGACCCTTGAGGACATCGGTACAGGGAGAAAGTTTCTGAACAGAACACCAATAGCGTATGCTCTAAGAGCAAGAATTGACAAATGGGACCTCATAAAATTACAAAGTTTCTGTAAGGCAAAGGACACCATCAAGAGGACAAATCGGCAACCAACAAATTGGGAAAAGATCTTCACTAATCCTACATCAGATAGAGGGCTAATATCCAATATATATAAAGAACTCAAGAAGTTAGACTCCAGAAAACCAAACAACCCTATTAAAAAATGGGGTACAGAGTTAAACAAAGAATTCTCACCTGAAGAACTTCGGATGGCAGAGAAGCATCTTAAAAAATGCTCAACTTCATTAGTCATTAGGGAAATGCAAATCAAAACAACCCTAAGATTTCATCTTACACCAGTCAGAATGGCTAAGATTAAAAATTCAGGAGACAGCAGGTGTTGGAGAGGGTGTGGAGAAAGAGGAACACTCCTCCACTGCTGGTGGGGTTGCAAATTGGTACAACCACTCTGGAAATCAGTCTGGCGGTTCCTCCGAAAACTGGGCACCTTACTTCCAGAAGATCCTGCTATACCACTCCTGGGCATATACCCAGAAGACTCCCCACCATGTAATAAGGATACATGTTCTACTATGTTCATAGCAGCCCTATTTGTAATTGCCAGATGCTGGAAAGAACCCAGGTATCCCTCAACAGAAGAGTGGATGCAAAAAATGTGGTATATCTACACAATGGAGTACTATTCAGCCATTAGAAACAATGAATTCATGAAATTCTTAGGCAAATGGATGGAGCTAGAGAATATCATACTAAGTGAGGTAACCCAGACTCAAAAGGTGAATCATGGTATGCACTCACTAATAAGTGGATATTAACCTAGAAAACTGGAATACCCAAAACATAATCCACACATCAAATGAGGTACAAGAAGAAAGGAGGAGTGGCCCCTGGTTCTGGAAAGACTCAGTGAAACAGTATTCAGCAAAACCAGAACGGGGAAGTGGGAAGGGGTGGGTGGGAGGACAGGGGAAGAGAAGGGGGCTTGCGGGACTTTCGGGGAGTGGGGGGCGGGTAGAAAAGGGGAAATCATTTGAAATGTAAATAAATTATATCGAATAATAATAATAAAAAAGAACCATCATGAAAAATAAGCTTTGAAAAAAAGTTAAAGTTACAGCCAAATCAAGTCTCTTGGTACCAACATGTGATCCAATCCCTGACACATGAGAGGCTGATGAAGAATTCCAAATTCAAAGCTTGGCTGGACTCCAACAGTGAGTTCACAGCTATTCTCAACAATTCAGCAACACTTTGTCTCAAAATGAGAATGAAAAGAAAACAGAGGGATGAAGATATAGCTCAGAGGCAGAGTCCTTACCTAAATGTGTGACGCCCTGATTCAGTCCCTAGTAACACACAACAGACACACACAGACATAGACACACACATACACACACTTACACAAGCTATAGAGGCACATACACTCATTCCAATGATAATTTATACTCTCTAGAACTGCCTGTAGAAACTGCGCTGTAATCTTATTCAGTCCCTTCCTTTTGAGATTTGGCTCACACGCTTTTGAATCAGCATTATTGTGTGCACAAACCATTATAAAATAGCCATGCTAGACAAATTATTATATCACTAAAATAAATAATAATTGATCTCTCGATTTCTATATCATTTCCATGGTAATGAATTGTAAAAATAATACTGTGATCAAGTCTAGAGCATATGCTTCTCTCCCACAAGAAAACAAAAGTTATTATTTAGCTTTTACTGTAAATAACTATGAAAGATTTATCTTAAGATATATTGAATAATATTAAATAATTGATGCTTTAATTTTTAATTTTTAAAATTTTCAGATTTTCATTTTATCAATAACTGATATCTCTGTAAATCCCAAAACTCAAAACTGGTTTATAATGTATATTCTAGCCATAAAGCAGATCAAGCATAGCTTGAGAAAAATAATGAAATAACATTACTCAAAATCTGTCCTGTGTATAATTGTACAAAGAGAATAAAATTCTATTCCCAATTCTTAAATAGGAAACAAAATTGCAAATATCTAAAGAAAGCTTATTTCTTAAAAGGTCTGTATCCCTAATGAATTTGTAATTGTGCTTATAAACAAGCAAAAGAATCCTAATAGTAAAATAATACCCTGTTAATAAAACCGTCCCAGGTGGAATCACTGCAGTCATTTTTAGTTGCATCGACAATCATGCAACAGAGACCATTATCAAGAATCAATAGTTTCAGGTTTGCCAAGACACCAACACAGAACAAATACAAATTGTAATGCATGTGCATGAAGACAAAGACTGAAGAATAAATATTATCAATACTGCAAGCTGAATGTGTTTATAGTTGTATAAAAACAAAGAGCGATGTCTACTTGTGATGAAACATGATATAGAAAAAAATGAAAACAATGTTACAAAGCTATAAATCTTTGAGCATATAATTACTGAAAAGAAATATTTCTTAGATTTTAAATATCAAACTAATAGCATAAAATACCAGGTAAACAATCAATTAAATATAATAGTAATCTCAGTTATAAATTTAAAATGCATATAGAAAGAATAGTTACATGGGGAATTACTAGTTTAAATGGTAGAACTAAAAATTAAACCTAGAGATGTTTCACTTCAAGACTTCTTTTTTCATTGCAGAAAAGTATCCTCTGTTTTCCATATCATTGCGCTTTGCATGTATTTTATCATAATATTATAAAACAAAACAATGATTTTCCTCTTTGAAGTAAACATTTTATTATTACATCCAATGAATAATATCAAGATTACTTATAAAACAAATTTTTGAGAGTATAACATCACTCTTCTGAAGCCATAAATGAGGCAAATGTATTACTGAGTTTTATCAATTATCTTGTGTAAACGTCACATGCTGACTAGTAGCCTACTGATTTTTAAATCTAACATGAAATAAAGCAAATGGATAAACTCTCTCTAACTAAAAGATTAAGTAAGGCTAGTATCAGGAGCCTTACTCTCTTATTATTGACTGCTTGATGCCTTCTTGTCACATGACAGAGACAGGAATTGCTCCTGTGTCCTAGCTGTGGATCTAAAGAAAGTCTACAATATACATTTTATACAAATAAAAAAGAAAACTGAATATATAAAATATATGGTTGATTAGAAAACCTTCATACAAAAGATATAATGGTGGTAATGGCATTAATTAGTACTTTCTAAGTGGCATAGTATCTCTATGAAAAGCTCCTAAGAAAATAAAGTTCTGTATAAAATACATTAAGCTATCTTTCCTGTAAGCATGAAACAGAATTACCGATGAGTGCTTTTTTTTATAAGTTCCATTTAGAAAGCATCACTATTTTGAATTAATAGTCAAGCTGTCCATTAAGTCATTACTGTTATATTGTTTCTTTGTTATTGTTCAAAATGTATCTTTTTCTGCTGTAAGTTTAAATACCATCTATACTAAACTCTTACACTACTAAATGCACTAACAAGGAGCAGGGAAGTCCATAGATGCTTCATGGAATAATTCACCACATGCTCCCTGTAGATATCCTTCTCTTAAACGTGTTAGGGGCTTTGCGAAGACCTTTTAAAAATCAAAGTTAGTTCTCTATTTTCTAAAGCAAATGGCTTTTTAATTCTCTAATGCAAAGCAGCTTTTCTGTGGGTTTTTGAATACAGCCTTTCTAAGGAGGCACTTACAGTTATATTCAAGCATCAGTGGTAAGAAGAAAATACAGACAATGAGAGCGGAATGTCAGGCACTAAGCTGCCAACATATTTATGTTCTCAAGATTATTCACATTAAGGCATTACATTTAAAGATCAGGGTAAAGTTCAGAACTGTGAGTGTTTGCGTTCTTGCGAAGCCTTCGGGAAATGCAACAGACAGTGTGATTTGGGTTTAGGATCATTTTGTAAAAAGCTTCCAGTGTCTCAGTCTTCTGACCTTCACAAGGACAAACCTCCCACCAAGATTTCATCCGTTTTTCCTGTTTTTCACTCCAATGACACATTTCTCCTTATTACTGAAATTCTAAACCAATTCGACAAATTGATCCTGAATGGATTTATAAAATGGGTTTCTTACAAAAATATTAACAGATGAAGCCAAATAGGATATGTTATAATTTATCAAAGCATTTTCTTGATCATCACTTAGAAATAACAGGAAAAGACTAAAGTTCTAACCCATAACCCTTAAAATAAAAAAAAAAAAGGATTCCATACATAGTGTGTGTTTATGTGTGTGTTCTGCTACTATTTAAATTATTTGTCTATCAGCTGAACAACTCAATGTTCAAGTGTGTGTATGTATTTGTGTGTATTCATGTGTGTGTTTGTGTGGGGGTGGGTGGGTGTGTAAAATACCTGAAAGATAATTGCAAAACAACATTTGACAGGGATAAAAATCCTTTTTTTCTAAAGTAATAATATTTGACATAATTTGCTCCAGCAATATAATCAAGGGCAAAATTCACAGCATTAAAACTGAGCACAACAGTGAAGTTCTCAGATACACCATATTCTAATGTGTGCTTTTTAGCAAGTAACTTTACAACAGCATGCCTAAGCTTTTCTCAATAGAAAATGTGAAAATTTATATTCATCTGTGACGGCAAATAGGTTTTTTTTGCTGGTCAAGTATGTAAAAATGAATTTAAAATACATGTTGAAAATTAATCAGAGGCTATATAGTGTCAGACTCATAAGATAAGAACATGATTTGCTAAAAGTATCAAGCTTAGTCATGGAGCAAGTCACTGGTGAAATATATACCAAGAACAACTCCTCACTACACAGCAGCTAAAACAGTCTTAAATATGTCTATAAATTTCATAGTCCATAGGTGTGTTCTAGGGATTACATACATGCATCCATATATTATCTATGTTCAGTCTTTTTACTGTATATATTGTGCTCTTATGTAGAATTCTGTCTTTTACATATAATAGGGATTTATGGCAAGACACAGAATAAAGTTATTTTATGAAAAATATCAAATATGCCATAAGTCTGCTAAAGTGTAAGATTATTTGAATGAAAATGTAAGGTTCCCTAGTACTTAAGCCATGAGGCAATTAAGCAGAGATTCTGAAGGCAGTGGTGGGAGTTCATTCCTCATTCCATGAATGGACTCTGAGGTCCATCCACTCTTCTTCCCAGTCTTCTTAAAATTCTAACTTATCTGCTCATAGACTTCAGAAGGTGGGGATTTAATTTTATTGTACATTTGGAATATTACTTAATATTCAGTTCCCAGTTTGAAGTTAATGAATATTCTCCAAAGCAAAGATGAGTCAAGAATAAAAAGGTTAAGCCAGTCTGTGTAGAAGGAAAATGTTCAAACCCTGAATACTTAAAGTAGCTTTACAATTCAAAAGTTTTCTTTATATAAGAATGGCAAGAAATAGAAGACCATATCTGACCTTGTGAAAGAATTGCTACAGAAAAATAAATCCCAAAGGAAGTTTTTGTACTAAACAAGTTATGCTCATAAATGTACACAATAACTATAAATATACATAATGCAGGTCTATACAGAATTAAAGAAGAATAATTGAGAAAGTAAATTACACTTGAGTATAATTTTTTAACAAGTTTAACATAGGTATAAGATGATATTTGTTTGAGGAAGCATTATCCAAGCTGGTGAAGGTAAGAGAAATTTCCTACAGTAAAGAGAGGTGGAGAGATGGCTTGGTGGTTAAGAGCATTAGCTGTTTGTTCCTCCAGGGGAACTGTTGATTACAGCACCCACATGGTGGCTCGCAGTCATCTGTGTGAGTGACCCCATTTTCTATGGACTCCAGCCCAAGAGGAATTGAGACCCTCTTCTTGATTCCAAGAGCACCAGGAGCACATGTGGTGCACAGACACACATACATATTAAAATAAATTTCTTTATTTAATGTAAAGAAAAGGACACAGGTATCTGAAACAAATGAAGACTAGAGGATTTTAGAAGGTGATATTGATGAATCTTTACTCACCAAGATTTTATGAAAAACTGTAAAATGATGTCAAGTGATTTTACTGACAGGCAATACATGAATTTTTAGGCAAGGCCTGTGGAAAGCAAAGGCAGAAGTGAGAACTCTTTTTAGAAGCTATCTACTAGACAAGCAAATGTGACAGGGTGCTCATAAATGGTAGTTAGTAAATGGTAGAGTGATCTTACAGGTTAAAGGTTTTTGTAGGATATATATTGACAGGTTTGAACTATAGTGAGGGATGCACACAAATAAGTAAGTCAAGTAGGATTTTCAGGTTCTGAAGAGTAAGTAAATAACTATCATATTTAGAGATATAGAAGATAAATGATTGATATATATAAATGATAGATAGATAGATAGATGATAGATAGATAGATGTAGATATGCATACACACATTCATTCAATTTGTAAGTTGTATGCTCTAAACCCAAACTATATATATGCTGAAATAAATTTTCAAACCCTAACAAAACATGTAAAACTGCATTAATATTAGAAGGAACAGACCTTAATAATGGCCAGCTAGAGTTTTATAACTCCTTCCATAAATAGAGTCATGTAGTCTGAATCTCAGTATTTAATGACTAGTTTCTTCTGAAAATTTTGAGGCCCAATATCAAGACTTGTAGGATATAGGTTTCAAAACATGCTTTTAATAAGAGTTCTCAAATTCTTTGACCCCTCTTCCTGCTACAGTCCAAAATCAAGGAAGAAAAGATGGCAAATAGGAAAAGGGAGATTGTGTCTGTGTAGAAGTAGTTCTTTGGTATGATTCCAATCTCCATTTGTCAGTAACAGTTGCATGATCCAGCAGAAACAGCAAGGCCTTCACCAAATTGGCACAAGTCAGCAGAAGCAACAAATTTGCCAGGAGAAGTTACTTCTGGTACCTCTCTCAATGTAGTGAAAAACAGTGAAGACTCAAGATCAGCTAAACATTGCAAGCCCCCATCAATGTCTGTTGAATCCTATTGATACTCTCCAAATATCACATGTCCTCCCACGGGTCTTGCCTCAGCAAAACACCACGGAAGTCTGCTTCAGCAAGACACCAGGTCTGTATCACATGACATAACCAGCAACATCTATTTCGGCAGCATGATACAGTTATAATAATAGTTCTCACATATGGCTATAGAGGTACTGGTGAGGTATCTACAGAGAGTTTGGCTGACTTGGAACAGGAAATCCATGAGCTTGCATTTTTAAAAGATCTCCTCATGCAGTTTTAAGGTGATGAGAACCCTGGTAAAAGATGCTCCAACTTCCTTCCTGCCTGCATATCTCTCCCTTGTTTAGAGGCCAAAGCCTTGCCATCAAGGACTGAGGGACACTGAGACAAATGATCCAGATAAGATGGTACAATCTTAGTTACAGCGGACTTGACCTTAATCCTGATTTTTAATCTGACCCTTCAGTTATCAAGTATGCTGAGAGCTTTTCAGTAGAAAAGTGGTTATCATTGAACTTCTGACTGTCAGAATACTAGTGTGCCTCAAGCTGTAAGCATGAAAACATTGGACCCATTGACACCTCAGTAATCAACCAGGCAGGGCTATACTGAGCTCAGGAACAAGGAAATGAAAAGACAAACAGGTGCATCTACAAAAAGCAATATTGAAGTGTGCTGTGACTAATGATGAATTGCTTTTAGAACTGAGAGACTGTTAACCATGTAGCAAATGGAACCTTTCATTTAGACTATAATTAGTAAACACAGTTATGACAGTTATTGACCCAGTGTTCCTCCTCTTCCGGCCCATTTGGGTTTATAATTTGTGATGTTCTAATTTTAGATATTGGTAGTTAAATCTATCTTTAAAGTTAACCTTTTTTTGCCCAATAAGTATAGGGAATAGCATTGCCACAATAATATAGATAATTTTTGAAGAGAAAAGATAGTATAATTATGTTATTTGATCTCATTCATCAACTATTAGAATTATTTTATATTATTTTCGTAATATATGTAAATGATTACTTAGCTGATAGACAATTGAATAAACTATAGGTTATTGATTATGGATTTTCTTCTCACATTGTCATTAGAAATAATGCAAATTAAACCTTATTTTCATCCTTAGGATGAAAGATACACTTCGTACTAACTTTGTTTTAAGTTCATTTTGTGGAGTGTTAAAGGGAAATTAATACTGGGATATATTGTGATTATGAAAAAATTGACCATGGATGGGTGGGCAGTACATGACCTAACCATGAACAGTAAATTCCAATATTACCCCAAAGAAAGCAAAACCTGTAAATGAACCACAAAACAACAGAATTTATCCCAGCAAAGAGCATTTGTCTTTTATCTCTCCAATAACAAGCAGCATAGGGCACATGCAGCCTTCTGCCTTTACTGACATCTTCTTCCTACAGGTTTGTCATTCCTTTTGATTTAATGTTAAAATAATTTTCACATCTAAAGGCAATTCAAACAGAGGTGTAAAAAATTTAGCATTCCCTTAAAATATAATAAAACTTCTAATTTAATCTAATGCAGAATTCAAGTTATGTTTTTACTTTAAAAGCAGAATAAGGGCTGTACAGATGGTTAACTGGGTAAAGACACTTCCTGCCAAACCTGACAACTGAGTGCATTCTCTGAGATGTTCTGTGTGGGAGAGGAGAACCAACTCCTACTTGCTGCCTATGACTTCCACGTGTATGTGAAAGCACACACATACACACAAATAATTCATAAACATAATTTAAAGATTTAAAATAACCTATGACTGTGGCTATAGGCTATAAAGGTGTCTTAGTAAGGTGCCTGACACCTAAGTATGAGAACCTGAATTTAGCTCTCTGGCATCCATGTAAAATTTTCTGTGTAAAGGCCCTGGTCTGGAATCCTAAATTTATGAGTTAAGACAGATGCCTTCTTAGAGTTTACTCACCAGACAAGCTCACCAGGCAGTGAATGTCAGTTTCAGTGTTGGACTCAAAATGAAAGTATAAGGGGATCAATAGAAGAGGACACCCAGTCAACCTTTGGCTTCTGCATACACATACATAGGCACATGCACCTAACACACACACACACACACACACACACACACACACACACACACACACACACACGCCACATGCACACAGCCTATGTATGCCAAATTAGCAAAGTCATCGTATTATTTTTTTCTCTGCAGTTGTCATTACATGAAAGATAGAAGCTAAGTGAAATCTTATAGATTTACTATAAATTAAGACTAATCCCTTGATTTGTCTGTCTCCTAAGCCTGAATTAAAGCCTTAGGGAAATATTTAAAATGTTGTAACTATTTATAAATACCTACCTTTTACACTTCAAAGGTGGCAAAATATTTAAAATAAGTCCTGTTGAAAATAAACTTTCAATCTAAAATATATGTTATTTAGAAATCAAGAAAAAAATTCTATTTTCCATGTTGCTGTTGAAAATGAAGCAATTCCAAAGGAAATTAAACAATTATTATTTTTAGAGTATTCTGGGAATTTTGTAGTTATAGTTTTAATTTTTCCACAATATAACTATGATAGCAACAAAAGAATATTGATTAAGTGAATCAGTGGATATTTTAATAAAAATGAGATCAGTGAGGGTACATCCTTGAAAGAATGTCATACATAATTGTGGTTTGAATTATAAATTGTACCAATACTTGAGTTGAAAATTCTTCCTATAGGATTATATATGGTATTTAGTAAATGCATACTTAAGTCAATGAGAACAACTGGACTAGTAAGAGTAGTATATGACTTTATGTAGTGCGGTATGAAAGCACAACTGGACAAGGCTAGGGAAAAAGGCTAATTTGGGCTCCTTTCCAGTTGAGAGTGTGTGTGTGTGTGTGTGTGTGTGTGTACCAATGTGTGTGTGTATTTGCATATGTCTGTGTATGTTTGTGAAGAACACTAGCTGTGAGATGCGTTTTCCTGATGAATCTGTAAGGAATACATCATTATTAGTTAAAGGTAAAAATTCTTCAAACTTTATTTTACATAGCTGAACTGTTATATCTGCTTAAACCAGTTTTTCATCTCCTATTTATTCTGAATGCTATTATCAGACATATATACTATATACATGTACATTTCCTCTGTATTTATCCTTTTGGAGAGAATGTTCAATAACTATTTTGTCTCACTACTTAAATCACTTTCAAAGAGTAGTAAAACGTGTCTGCTTCTTTGGATATGTCAGTTTCTGTACAAACTCATGAGGCCAAAGGAAATCCATCTTCCTCCACAGAAACAGACTCTTGATTAAGAGCTTATTTTCTAAGCTAAGCCACTAAGAAATGAGTACGTTCATAACTTGTGTGGTCAGCCTACATGAGTCATCTCATAAAAAAAGAGACTCGTGTTTTATGCTGGATAGCCTGCATTTGATACTTATGATATGGAGAAATCCTCCCACATTATGCCAAATTATAAAAGGTTGAGTTACAGCTTATTATGAAACAATAAGTCTGGAAGGCCAACATCAAAAATATCTATAAATAGCCTTTACTATTATAGGACTATTTGTTTAGTAGCTGCTGCCACATATATGTCTCTGAATTCTATTAATAGAAAAAAGACAATAAAAACAACAGTGCTTACCAGAAAAATGAGATTTTTAATCAGTTAAATTCAGTTATATGCAATACAATAATAGAAACATGTCAGTATACATTTCACAAACCTTAAATGAAAACCATCAAGAATGAAGTCCAATGTAATACAATAAAGAATCAGGGCAGCTTCACATTCTGTAACAATAGTACTATTCTGGTACACAATATTGATAGTGAAAGAGATTGCACACGTGTGAAGTACAGAACTCTAAACATTCCATTGTATTTTTTTGTGAATATAAAATGTTGATTTTTTTAAACTAAAAAAAAGTAGGTATTTATTGTTTCTGAACCATTGAGGAATGCATTGTACATTAATCTACTATGGTAATTTCAGGTTACAGCCCAACAGTTTAATGCACGTGTGCTAGTGCTCAGCTTCCTCTGTTCATTCAGCCCACAGCACAGCACAGCACATGGCTTGATGCCACCTACATTCAGGGTTAGTAGTGTATCCCCAACTAACAGAGTTAAGAAATCCATCACAGACACATGCACAGGTCAACCTAACCTACACAGTTCCTAACTGACTCATTTCCCATGTGGTACAGGATTACATTAAGGTGACATTTAAATTCAGCCATCACAATTGGTCTTCTAGTCAACGTGACACACCACAGATCAAATTAAGCCACGACTTCTATTTGTCTCCAAAGCCACCTGCATATCTCACAAAGTAAAAGACACCAAATATTTTACATTTTTGTGTAGTCATTTTTATTGGACATTTTATTTATTTACATTTCAAACGTTATCCCCTTTCCAGATCCCTGCCAAGAAACCCCCTATCCCAATCCCTCCTTCTGCTTCTATGAGGGTGTGTCCCCCCACACACACCCACCTACTCCTGCCTTATTGCTCTCGCATTTCCCTACACTGGGGCATCGAGGCTTCAAGAACAAGAGTCTCTTCTCCCATTGATGCCAGACAAGGCCATCCTCTGAATATATATATATATATATATATATATATATATATATATATATATATATATATATGGCTGTGTAGCAGAGACTGAAGGAAAGGTCATCCAGAGACTGCCCACCTGGGGATCCATCTCCCATACAATCACCAAACCCAGACATTATTGTGGATGCCAAAAAGTGCATGCTGACAGGAGCTTGATATAGCTGTCTACTAAGAGGCTCTAATAGAGCCTCACATATACAGAAGCAGATGCTCCTAGCCAACCATTGAACTGATCACAGGGTTCTCCAATGGAGAAGAAAGGACTGAGGAGGTGAAGGTATTTGCAACCCCATAGGAAGAGCAACAATTTCAACCAACCAGAGCTAGCCAACCATGGTCTAAACCACCAACCCATGAATACACATGGAGGGACCCATGGCTCTGACCCTAAAGTTTTTAAAAAAGTTTATGCTCTTAAAAGTCCAATTCTTATTAACAATAAGCTCCTAAAATTAAGAATAAATTTCACACTTCCAACTTCTAATGAAACAGAATAAACACTTTGATTTTAGAATTCAAAATCAGGAGATGGAGAGAAAGAATAGTCACATCAAAACAAAACCAAAATCCAGCAAAGCCAACAGAAATCTAATAGCTTTGTGACCAGCTTTGGAAGTCTACTTCTTCAGCAGCACAGAGATTCTCTGTGAAGCTTAGGCTCTATTCACTCCTCATCTGAACCTCTTCTTGGTAGATTCCCCATAGGCCTTGTATCTTCAGTATTTGGGGGTGAGGGTCTATGCAAAAGCTTTGACTCATGTTCATGGCTTCATGGAATAGCCTTTGAGGCCTCTCTGCATGGACTCTACCACCTAGTGGTTGTCCTGGATGCTCTTCATGATACCCAATATTGCTTATTTCATCTCTTTAAGACCAGTATTGCCTCTGGGTATATGCCCAGGAGTGGTATAGCAGGATCTTCCGGAAGTGAGGTGCCCAGTTTTCGGAGGAACCGCCAGACTGATTTCCAGAGTGGTTGTACCAATTTGCAACCACACCAGCAGTGGAGGACTGTTCCTCTTTCTCCACATCCTTGCCAACACCTGCTGTCTCCTGAATTTTTAATCTTAGCCATTCTGACTGCTGTAAGGTGAAATCTCAGGGTTGTTTTGATTTGCATTTCCCTAATGACTAATGAAGTTGAGCAGTTTTCAAGATGCTTCTCTGCCATCCGAAGTTCTTCAAGTGAAAATTCTTTGTTTAACTCTGTAACCCATTTTAATAGGGTTATTTTGTTTTCTGGGGTTTAACTTCTTGAGTTCTTTGTATATATATTGGATATTAACCCTCTATCTGACGTAGGGTTGATGAAGATCTTTTCCCAATTTGTTGGGAAAAGGATGCTGGGGAAGAAGATTACCCAGCATGTAATAAGGATACATGCTCCACTATGTTCATAGCAGCCCTATTTATAATAGCCAGAAGCTGGAAAGAACAGAAGAATGGATGCAAAAAATGTACTATATATACACAATGGAGTACTATTCAGCTATTAGAAACCATGAATTCATGAAATTCTTAGGCAAATGGATGGAGCTGGAGAACATCATACTAAGTGAGGTAACCCAGTCTCAAAAGATCAATCATGGTATGCACTTACTAATAAGGTGATATTAACCTAGAAAACTGGTGATATTAACCCAAAACATAATCCACATATCAAATGAGGTACAAGAAGAACGGAGGAGTGGCCCCTGGTTCTGGAAAGACTCAGTGTAGCAGTATAAGGTAAAACCAGAACAGGGAAGTGGGAAGGGGTGGGTGGGAGAACATGGGGAGGGAAGGGGGCTTATGTGACTTTTGGGGAGTGGGAGGCCAGAAAAGGGGAAATCATTTGAAATGTAAATAAAAAATATATCGAATAAAGAAAAAGAAAAAAAAGACCAGTATTGCCTAGATAATATTTCTAAGATCTGCTGATGCTCAATAGGCAGCCTGGCCTCTTGAAATCACAGAGGCATTGTCTTCTGTGTGTGACTCTGAGGAAACACCTTCTTACTCTCCAACTAAAAAGTATCAGATCTTTCTTTAATGGCACTAATCTTTTTACAATTAAAACTACTTTGGCTTTTTTTCTATTCTCTGAGACTTTGCACTCATCTCTACAACCTTCCCACACCAAAGAAATTACTTCTATTTGTTTCCAATTTCAGTAATAAAAGCAACATAAGGGAAAGAGGGCATATTAACTCATAATTCCATGGGGAAGTCGTGTGGCAGAAACTTGAAACAGCTGGCACACTACATTCATAGTCCAGGGTAAGGTAAGCAACAAATTAATGCATTCCTGATAGTTTCAGCACACCTCTTTCCTTTTAATTCATTCCAGATTCCTGCCCATGGAATTGTGCCACTCACACTGAGGGTGGGCTTTTCAACCTCAACTAATCCAAATAAGAAAATCACTCATAGACATATTCAGACAGAAACATATACCAGTGAAATATAGGAAATTCCTCACTGAGGCTCACTTCACAGGTAAATCTAGATTGTGTCTAATTGACCATTAAAACTAACCACCTAAAAACTTAAAACAAATGTTCATATGCCCAATTATTAGAGCCATTACAAAGTAAGTATATGTGCTCACCAAAACATTCTGTTTGATTTTTTTATCTTCTACCTACAAATAATAAAATAAATTCATCCACATGCTTTCCTTTTAACTGGAATTTAAGTAAAAAAAAGTTTTACATAAATTCTCTATTTCCTTTTATGTAACAACTTCTGCAAAGTAACCACTCTTAATCATAGAGAAATTTTAACTCAACAACATGGCTGCTCCCGCAAGGGATCACATTTAAACACGTTCTGTGTCTGTGTGAAGGGTGAGCTTATTCAGCAATAAACCTCTGAGATGACAGTAACACCTGGCAAACAAAAGTTACATGTACACTTAGTATACATGTAATTTTAGTCCTCATGGGAATTTCAAGTTTAAATCCATTTCACATCTTTACATTCTACTTCACAGATGGTAGTTATCCAACCTGTATATTTCCTCCCTGTGCTAGATAGTTTTATGTCAACTTGACAGACGCTAAAGTCATTTGAACAGGAGGAACAACAGTTAAGAAAATGCTTCCATAAGTTTGGGCTATAGGCAAACCTGTAAAGTATTTTCTTAATTGGTGGTTGATGGGTGAGGAACGAACCCTGTGAATGGTGTCATCATTGGGCTGGTGGTCCTGGGTTGTGTTTACAAAAAAACAGGTTGAGCAATACATGAGGAGCAAGCCTGGAGGCAGCACTTGTTCATACATCTCCATCACCTCCTCTCTCCAGTTCCCTGTCATGTGTGAATTTCTGTTCTGACTACTTTAATGGTGGACTATGATGTGGAAATGTAAGCCAAATAAACTTTTTCTTTCCCAAATTGCTTTTGGTCATGATATTTTATCATGATATTTGGTCACAGCAATAAGTAACCCTAACTAGGACACTCTCTAAATATATCTCCCAAATCAGTCTTTATAGGCACCATTACAATAAGCATCTATTAACTCTATTCTTTTTGACATATTTTAAAATTTTATTAAATAATTTTCATTTTCACTTAATTATCTAGATATATAATATATGTCCCATTAACAATTACCTAGAAACTGATACTAAAAAAAACCTGAAACTAGAAAATGTTCAGACAAAATTTTAAGGGTAACAACAAGCTGAAGTAGTGAATGAGATATGAAATGAGAAATAAGAAGAAATTTATGTATTAGGTAAAATACAGGTAAAATGACAAACACATGGTACTAGAGAAGTCAGGACCACTTTCAAGATTCCTGACTACAAATCAACAAAATAAAGACTCCGTGTTCCATATTCATATCCCTCAAAAACATCTGTCTACCTCCAATCTGTGTATCATGCAGGTTTTCATAGTTATAGAAAAAAATGGCAGGATGTAGCAAAGCAAGCACATCCCAAGAAGTGCAAACAATATCTGTTTTTACTATTTGCAATATATACGTTAAGAACTCTTAATTGCAGAAAGTTGATTACTAATAAACGAATAGTACAGCTATTAACTATACGAATATACATAGCTCTCAAATATTGTAAAATTTTATTTTTATCAAGCTTTTAGATTAAATCCAGATTCATATAAATGCTAGAAAAATATCAATTCATTTTCTTCTCTTTGTCTGACATGTTGCCAACCTGAGCCATCTGTTAAGTTTCAGTTTTCAATTTAGCTCAGCCTTGGAGTTGGTCAGCTGAATTTTTTTTTCAGGACAAATGTCAGAGAAAGGTAAAAGATTTCTGAAAAGAAATTTGTTCAGAGTTTAAAAAAATGAGTGTTTCCAGAGAGTAGTGGGTTTGTGCTTTTTTTCCTACACTCTTAGTTTAGGCTATCCCTCCCATTCCTACCTTTCTCCCATTCCCTACTCCATCCCTATTTAAACTTTATATCTCCTAATACCCCTCCTTCCTGCTTTTATGTGTTGTGTTGTCCTATCCACTTCCACCATGGTTCTTTTCTTGCTTTCTGAATCTACACAACCAATACTCATTGCAACTTAAACACAAATTCTAAAATTGTGAGGTTAAAATTCATGTATGAAAGTAAACATATGACATCTGTCTTTATGGGTATAGATTATTTAATTCATTCCATATGTTTTATACTTCCATCTTTTTTCACACACACATACACACACACACACACACACATATTTTTATTTAGTTCTGATTTGTTTATTGTTCCCACCCTGTTTTATTTTGTGCTCATCAGCTGATGGATATCTAGTTTGATTCTGCTTCTGGGCTTTGTGAATAGAGCTTATAAGCAGGGATGTACAAGTATCTCTGTTATAGGGTACAGCATATGTCAGTATTTGCCCAAAGGTCAAAATGTTTTAATCCAAAATTCCAACACCAGGTATGGAACACATCTAATTGAGTGTTTGGATAAAGATTTCCCAGAGAGTACTAAAAGAACACAGGCTATGTTCACTCTATTTTTGCCCAGAACTATATAGTAAGACTCTTTTCCTAAAGATACTATGCATTTTAAATAAAGGAAGTATAAATAAAATTAGATCTGTATTAATGGTTCCTCCCCAATGGCTAATATGTATAAAGACAAAGGTTATGATACAATATGTTGTTAGAGATAAAGTCACTAATAGATTTACACAGCTTTGGACCCTATATACTACAGAACTGACCAGCAGATAAGATATGACATCTGATACAATAGGAGTATGAATAATCTAGAGATAACCAACTGCTTCTTCTGAGGCCCAGTCAATAAAAGGAATTAAATACCTGGTACCATAGATATTATTAAAAGCCTGTTTATGGGTAGATCACAGGCTTCAGAAATGTACTACTGATGTTTCTGTTTTGTTTTCATTCTCTTGCTGCGATAAAACTTTAACCAAAAGAAAATTGGAGAGGAGTTTAATTTTTTACATACCTCTAGGTCACAATCCATCACTGACAGAAGCCCAAGAAGAAAGAAACTCAAGGCAGGAACCAGAAATCAGCAACCATGAGGAAATATTGCTTCCAGGTTCACTCATTAGACTATACTCAGATATCTCTAGTTAAAAAAAAATAAGAGTTTTCTTTTTATTATGTTTTAATTATTTAATCAAAATTTAAATTTAAGTGTATTTATCATATTCTTTTTCTCCCCCAAATCTTTCCAGATCCTCTTCCCCTCCCTACCAATCAAGTCTAAATCATTTCTCAAAAACAAACAGTATGTTACAACAACAACAAAAAAAACTTCCAAAATTAGCAAAACAAAATAGAATATAAAAAAAAACAAAAGAGACTAAAAAGCACACCAAACTGTGACCAAATAAAAGCACAGACAAAACCTGTGGAGACAAATGATATTGATCAACTACTCCTGAACAGGAGGACTGTTCTGGAATGGTTGATAAGAAAGCAAGTTTCTCTAAATCAGCATGAACAAAGCTCCTGTGAACTCATGTAGACTGAAGCAGCATATAAAGAACCTACAAAGACATAAACCAGGTCCTCCTTAAATAGATTCTGGCTTCCAGTTTAATGTTTTTAGGAAATTCCTGAGTGTGCAAATATATGAGACTTTGCTTCTTATGCCTTTTCTTAGGCTCTTTTCCTTCTTTGACTCATCCAACTCTGATATACCGGTTATTGCTTTATCTTATTATATTTTACTTTGGAATATCTTTAAAAAGAAAGAAAGAAAGAAAGAAAGAAAGAAAGAAAGAAAGAAAGAAAGAAAGAAGAGAGAGAGAGAGAGAGAGAGAGAGAGGGAGGGAGGGAGGGAGGGAGGGAGGGAGGGAGAGAGAGAGAGAGAGAGAGAGAGAGAGAGAGAGAAAGAAAGAAAGAAAGAAAGAAAGAAAGAAAGAAAGAAAGAAAGAAAGAAAGAAAGAAAGAAAGAAAGAAAGAAAGCCACTAGGGTGAAGGTTAACAACTGAACTGTCACTTATACCTGCTAGACAGAGAAAATCAGTTTTCTCCCATAAAACTGGGTATATCAACCACTCAGACAGCTTTTCTTAAATAGCTCATGACCATCACTCTAAGGAATATACTGCCCATAGTGAGGTGAACCTTCCTCCATCAATTAATAATAAAAACAATCCTTCACAGATATTACCAAAGAATTTCTTGATCTAGAAATTTTCTCAGTGGCTACTTCTCATCTTGAATAACACAAGGCTATGTGAACTTGACAATTAAAGTAAACCAGGACAATGTTTTGATAAATAGGCACACATCCAAAGTATCTTCTACATATTTATGTATGTACCCATAAACCAACATAGCTCTGAGACTTGATCAGAGGACCCATCTTTTATAGTGGGTGTTAGTCAAAGCAGGATTTATAACTGGCCAAATTGTCAAGAATAAAGTGAGTTTTGACTGCTTAACCTTAAATAGAACATCTATGTTACCTCCCCAAGACCCAGGGAGCATTGCAAAATAGTGGAAAAGGACTGTAAGAAGCAGAGGATAGGAGGAGGGCTGTACAATATGCTTTATGTATATGGCATGACTGTTTTAATTATGACCATGCAACAGCTGTGAGTACCTGTGTAAAATATTTTCAAGAAGGAAGATAGAAAATAATGAAGAAAAGGAGAGAGACAATTAGAAAGAACAGGGACATGAGGACAGGAGAGGAATGCTGTACATTGAGAAACATTAACTCTTGAGTCTAGGTCTATTTTGATTTGTATACACAGAACAAATTTGTGTCATTCCATCCTTGAGATGGCCATTGGGATGGTCTAGTCTCCTGTTCTTATTCTCACAGCTTTGGAGTTTGTGAAAGTTAATTTGTTTTATGTCTTACATTCAGTTTTCCTATATTTTAATGTGTAATTGATTTGATGACTGTTTCAATCGTACATTTTATAAAGATATTTTCAGTTTTTCTGCACATAGGCTTAGATATAGGGAAATTGATTAGCCTGACAAGTTAGATCACCTGAAATGCTCAGTGGAGCACCGAGTACTGAGGCATACAATGACTATTCACTGAACATAAGTTACCAAGTTGGGCAAGTTCCCAAGTTATTCTTACTTGTAAAAATTCTTCAGAAATATCTCTGAAGTATTTTATACTTTAACTTCAGAAATGATTCTCTGAACACTTCTGGTATTACATGAAGAATCGCTTACTCTTCGATTATAGCATTAAAGTTGGCATTGGCGATGACACATGACACAATTTTGCTCATTCAGTCCATTACTCTGCAAATTTGAAATCACTTTGTTGACTCCATTGATCACACGCCATTTACTTTCTCATTCACACCTGCCACATGCTAGCATATACATTAGGTGCCCATACTTAAGTACCGTGCCAACAGTCTGAAAAGAAGAATATATAAATCAGCTTTAATAGTATATTTCAACTTGTTTTTCATGTGATTAGATAATTTAATTTTTTATAAAATATATCACAGTCCCAATCAGTTAACCATTTACATACAGACTACATGAGGTAAAGTTACAGTTCTCAAATTTACATAGATATCATGACATACATATTAATAACTTTATACTCTGAAATAAGCAATAGTTTTCTAAAAAAAAAAAAATGTTGCTCTTGTGTGACCCAGTAAAAACGATTTTTAAAAAGAGGGTAAGATAAGCTTACCACTGAAGTAGGAATGCTTTCATATTTATATCAAGTATTGACCATCTTGTAAACTGTTTAGTATCTAACTCCATCAAGAAAGACTGCAAACTAATTTCCATATTTTAACAACACCCACATTCCCCTCTCTATTCTCTAACAGTGAGAATTTTCACAAGGAGTGAGAAAGGCATTTCTAAAAAGTAATGTGTTGCTAAGAACACCTCAAGCTGTTGAAAAATAAATCACCAACTTACTTTTGTTTTAAGTGATTAAAAACTTCTGAGTCTTTTGCCAAAAGTAATACACCTGGAGCTGAAGAAGAAATGGCTAAGAGTGTATACTGATCTTACAGAGGTCCTGTGTTGGATTCCTAGTACTCATGTCAAGTAGCCCACAAGGACCTGCAAACACAGATCCAGAGAACTTCAAGGCCCCTTTTGTTCTTTAAGAATATCCACACTTGTGTGCATATACCTCCACAAGGACAAGCACACATAACATTTTAAATTATACAAATATTTTTAATTTAACATATGTAGTCATCCGTTTTTATTCAAATGAAATTAAAAATGATATAAATATTCTTCGATGAACCTGATATAAATATATGGAATCTAGCCAACATAGAAATTTGGTTTTGTTAATCTTCCATAGTCCAACCTGTGGCACACAATAACTCAAATGTCTCAAAATGTAAAATGTATTTAATTCCAACCCCTCAGTTCTTCATTCTCACACCATTCCAGCATCCATTTAAAGCTGACATTTTCATTAGATCAACAGTTCAAACTCCAAAACCTAAATTTAGTCCAGGTACAGGTCGGTAACGCTGCTGGGCGAAGCTCCCCTCCATCTGCTATGCTAGGAACCTAATGGCTCAGTTCTCCCTCCTCCCCACTATCCAACAGAGAACAAGCAATAACACTCAGATACTTTTTGCCTCCAACATAGAACAAAAGAAGACAAAAAGAATGTAACATCTCTGAAGAACTACAGGGGTAAGGTTGGGGTTTTCTGGGTTGTGTTTCATGGTCTGTGCAGTTTCTAGCAGTTTTTTTTTTTTTTTTTTTTATATTTCCCTCTATGTTCTCCGAGGATTAGTTTAAGGAAAAGCAGTTTTTTCATCCTGCTTTCTGCTGGAGTCCTTAAGGGATGAGATAAGCTCCTTTCATTTTTTACTCCTCTGTTCCTCTCCCAGTATATCTCCTCACTGTGTCAAAATGCCCTGACTAATGCCTCTCATTAGAGAAAGGGTTTGTTTTGGCTTGTGTTTCAGAAGGAGATAATGGGGGGAAATACATGGCAACAATCTCGGAAGCCGTAGTGGCAGGAACAAAGACTAGCTGATCATAGAGCAGACACGTTCAGGAAGCAGAGTGATTAGGAAGTGCAGTTAGTACCTCAAGACCCACCTCACAATTACCCATTTCCTCCAAGGCTCCATCTCTTAAAATCCCCAATTTTCCCAAACAGTGTTCCCAGTTAAGAACAAATGTTCTATCAGCCTAAGGGGACATTTCACATTTAGCACCCATGTGCTAAAACATTTTTCTCCACAACTTTGGATATCTTTTTTGTAGCAACTTTTCTTCCTGTGATAAAACATCATGGCCAAGTCAATTTATAAAACAAATATTTAGTTGGGCTTATGGTTTCTAAGGCTTAGGTCCATCATGGTGGAGCAAAGGCATGGAAGCAGGAACAACTGAGAGCCCACATCGTGAACCACAATCAGGAAACAGAAAGAATTCTGAGAATGATCCAAGTCTTTTGAAACCTCATAGCCTGGTTCCCAGTGATGAACCTCTTCCAACAAGGCCACACACTCTTAATCTTTCCTGAAATATTCCACTAACTTGATCTAAATATTCAAAGAAGTGAGCCAATGGGGGGATGTTCTCATTCAAACCACCACAATCTTCCAAGAAAATCACTGATTCCACTCCACTAAAGAAATAAATCTCAGAAATAACATTGTCTCCCTTCCATTTTTCACCTGAAGTGATTGATAGACATGGTTCTCAAACATCATAAAGACTTCCAGATTTTGTTGAGAACTGAGAGGTAAATTCAATCACTTCAAAGAATTTTAAATTTTCAAGGTTTTGCCTGAGGAGATGGCTCTGGATTCAAGAGTTAGTACTAGCCTTGTAGAGGCCCAAAGTTTGTTTTTCAACAACTCATATGGTGGGGATGGAATGGGAGACTTATAGCTATCAATAACTCCAGCTCCAAAAGGATCTAATGCCTCTGGTCTCTGCCAGTTAGTGCCAGGCAGCATACACATCCAAACAAAGATGCATACATACTCATAATTTATTTAAAAATGTTTAAAAATTAAACTAAAGTAAAATTTTTGGTTTTAAGAAAATGTGACAGATTCACAGCTTTTTCTGTGGACCAAGTTTTGCTTTTCTTTCTGACACATGGGAGATTCTGACATTTAAAAACACAGGATTTCTGTTGTCTTGGCTCTTTGTTCAATATTTCTTTCAACATGTCTCTTTCCTTTTAAATTTTACTATATCCGGTAAGAAAATATCAAGCAATACTTTCAGTAAACCAGTAGAACAAAATGGGGCTTTCAGTACTATTTTCCCCCAAATCTAATGTCATCCCTCTGCCCAGTCCTGAAACAGCCATAATATTTTAGCATCACTATTAGATGACAAATTTTGTATTAGTGTCCTTTGCTACATTGCAAATTGCCAAAAACATATGGAGAGGCTTCAAGCCAAATCATTTTTTTCCCTGCTTCTGTGTGTCAGGCATACATATCTAGTTTAACATGGTCATTTTCTAAGGACACATATATTAAAAATAAATCCTGGTACTTTGAAGCACATATGACAACATCTTATAGATTGATGGTAAAAGCAAATTCTTTTGTGTTTTTAATTGTGCGACTTAAAATTTTCAATAAGATGACTGAAGGAGGACAAGAGGACACAAATAGGAAGGGAAGAAGCTAAATAACTTTATTTGAAGATGATATGAGAATATACATAAATAACCCTAAAAAACTGCCCCGGGAACTTCAACAATTAACAAATGTTTTCAGCAAAATAGCAAGGTAGAAAATTAACTCATGAAAACCAATAGCCTTTCTTTTGAAACAAATGGCACACTGAGAAATAAATCAGGAAAAGCAACACTTTTAGAGATTACCTGAAATAACATAAAATATCTTGGGATAACTCTAACCAAGCATGTGAAAGATTTGCATAATAAAAACTTCAAGACATGGAAAAAGATATCAGAAGTTGGAAAGATCTCCAATGCTCATCAATCAAAAGGATCAATATAGTAAACATAGTCATTCTACCAAAGGCAATCGATAGAGTCAGTGCAATACACATCAAAATTCCAGCACAATCATTCACAAATCTTAAAAGGATAATTTTCAACATCATATGGAAATACACACACACACACACACACACATACACGTACACATAGAGAGAGAGAGAGAGAGAGAGAGAGACAGAGTCAGAGACAGAGACAGAGAAAATTAATAAAAGACCTGAGGCAGGCATCATTATCCTTGACCTCAAATTATACTGTAGATCTATAATAATAAAAAGAGCATGCAGCATGGTAACATACATAAAACAGCATGTTCACCTATAGAACAGAATTGAAAACATTACATTCACACACTTAAGTATGCCTGAAATTTCCTAAGAAGTCAGAAAAGCATACTAGAAAACATGACTGCATTGTCAACAAATGGTACTGATCAAACCAGATGGCTGCATATAGAAGAACACAAATAGATCTATACTAATCATCCTGCACAAAACTGAACTCCAAGTGGATCAAAAACCTCAACATAAGACCAGATACCCTGATCCTGGTAGAGGAAATAACAAGGAATGGGCTTGACTTCATTGGCACAAGAAAAGAATTTTTAAATAGAACACTGTTGGCATAGGCACTAAAAACAATTAATAAATCAGACTTTATGAAACTAAAAATCTTTTATACAGCAAAAGACACTGTCATTTGGACAAAATGGCAGCCTACACAATGGGAAATAATTTTTATCAATTACATATCCTATAGAGGTCTAATATACAAACTATTTAAAGAAGTTAAAAAATTCAAATATCAAGAAAAATATCCCAATTTAAAAACAATGCTACAAATCTAAACAGAATTGTCAAACAATAAAGACAAATGACTGAGAAACACTTAAAGAAATGTTAAACATCCTTAGTCATCAAGGAAACACAAATCAAAACTGCAATGATATTTTACTTTACACCCATCAAAATGGCTAAGATCATAAAACCAATGATATCTCAAACTCTGGAGGATATAGAGTAAGAGAAGCATTCCTCCCTTGCTGATGGGAGTGCAAACTTTTATAAGCACTATGAAAAGTAGTGTGTCTGTTCCTCAAGAAATCTATTCCAAGACCCATTTGTCTTTTGATGGGGATTACAAAAGACAGTTTAGCCTGCCACAGAGATACTTGCTCAACCATGTTCATTGCTGTTCTATTCCTAATAGCTAGAAATTGGAAACAACCTAAATGTCTGTCAACAAATTAAGGGAGAAGAAAAGATGCAATACATTTATACAACATAATATTACTCAGCTATTAAAAAATAATGAAATCATGAAATTCACAGGTAAATGGAAGGAACTAGGGGAAAATATCATAAATGAAGTAAACCAGGCTCAGAAAGATTAATATGGTATGTACTTACTTATATATGGTTATTGCATGTTAACTGAATGATAAACTATAATCCTATAACTATAGAAGGACCAAGGGGATCAATCTCCCAAGGAAGAGGGAATAGAATTAGATAGTTATGAATGGATGGTGTGGGGAGAGAAACTGGAACAGTAGGAGCAAGATGGATCTTGTTGAGAAGGTGGGAATGAGAGATGTAATATAGGGATATGCAGCTAAAATGATAGGCCATATGAGTGGTAATACAGTAGAAGGCTCCCAACATGTATACATATATGAAGGTGATGTAAATGAAATCATGAACTAATGGGTGAAACTGACCACCACCCAAATGGATAATTTTTTGTCACCAAATGAATATTTCAGGACTTGGATTGGATTACATCTAATTGAGCTATTGACCAAAGGGGTCCCATGGGAATCCACAAACAACCCAGGCACTTGCAAAGACCATTGATTGCTCTTCAAAGCTAAATACAAGGCCTTCTTGCTGAAGACAGCAACTATACTGTATATCAAACAGACATCAAACTAGTGTCCATCTAGAGCCTTCACATCTATAGGATAATGAACTTGATATAGGAAGCTATTCTGCATGTTACCAAAATAGAAATATGAACAGCAAGTCAAACACAAACCCTGCAATCTAGAATGGTGACCTGCTTTCAAAATACACTGGGAAAATTGTACCACAGAACCTTGTGGGAGTAATCAATAAATATCTGATTTCATTTAAGTCCTGCTTCAGGATATGAAACTCATATCTGACATTGGTTTTGTGACCAAAAACCTGAGCCTACAAAGCCCAGAGTCTAAGAGAAAACGAAATACAACTGTTTCTCTAAAGGTACACAGCATTAAAATGATTCCTAATGAAATTCTGCTATACTCATGGATCCATGCCTTGCTCAACATGATCAGATTTCCTCTGCAGCAGATTGGAACAGATAAAGAGACCCTCAGCCAGGCAGTATACAGAGAGTTAAAGACTTTTGAACACGCAACCTTAAACTCAATATCCCCATTAAATTCCTCCCCTCTGGACACAGGAATCCCAGTGAGAGAGGAAGCAGAAAAAATGTAAAAACCAGAAGCGATGGAGGATACCAAGGAAACAAAGTCTTTAAAGCACAGCAGGCTATATGAACATATGAAGTCACAGAGACTGAGGCAGTATGTGTAGGGTCTACATGGATCCTCATCAGGTCGAGCCCTAGAGCAGAAAGTAGCAGTAGACACATGTCCCCATCTCTAACCCAGAAGCTATTGCCAATTGATAACAATTTGCAAATAAAACATCTATTTTCTCCAAAGGAGTCACACTAGGGAAAAAAACTACTCTAAAGAGTAGAGTGAATGCCCAGCAGTAGATGTAGATGTCCAAAAGAAAATGGACTCAAGGTCATGTTTGAAGGTTCTTTGTCTCATAGAATAACAGAAACCCCCCCCCCCTCTCTCTCTCTCTCTCTCTCTTTTCTTATTTTTACTCTACATGTCTTTGGCATATATATTATGGTTTCCAGTTTTGATTGAGCATGTCTCTGGCTCAGTATCTTATGTCTTTTATGGATTCCTCTACTTCTATTTGTTTTGCCTAACTCCAATGTTTTCGTTTTATCTTACATTTTATTTCTTTTCATTGCATTTTATCATTATCCCATAAAAGTCTGTTTGTTTTCTAATGTGAAATAGAAAAGGTCTGGATCCATTTCGGAGGAGCGATGAAGAGTACCTGGAGGCCAGAGAGGGACAGGAACCCATAATCAGAATTATTATAGGAAAAATCTATTTTCAATTAACGAAAAAAAATTGAAACTAAAATATTCAAAAGAGTTCATAGCTCAAATTATAGCACTAGAAACTTATAATTCATTGTAAGGAAAACAGTAAATGCTATGAAGAGTTATTAAAAAATATTTCTCAGTACATTTTATTAAAATGAAAGCCTCCTTCCTGTGGTCCCAATTCCATAGTACCATAAAGTCCTGTATAAGTTGCCAAGGAAGTGAAGCAATTAATAGACCTATCTAGTTAGGATGCCTATAAACCACAACCAAGACCAACATGACAAGATATCCCTAAAAGCACAGTAGAGGTTTGCATATCTTAGTGGTGACCAACAGTTGTCTAATTTACTTAGTCCTAATCAACAGGAGGGAAAGCATTCCAGGGACTAGGAATCTATCCAGCTGGATGGGGCTAGTGATGTTATGGATCTTAGAAGAGAAGCTATAGCCACCACTTTACTCAACCAGCATAATTTCTAACAACTTTCTAAACTGTATAATTAACCTACAAATAACTGTAACTCTCAACCCTTATCAAAGAAGCTTCTCTTTATAAGAGGATCATTATGGAATACTACAACTGGACACAATGCAGACATCAATGGATTGTATGGAACTCAGCCCTAAGGGACACATGTCCAACACAGCTCCTGTACCTAAGGATCAATGAACATCCTAGGGGAAGAGCCTGAAGAATATAAGAGCAAGGGAAGAGAAATCTACTGTTAGATTGTATCCCAGAAATAACTGCTTAAACAATATCTAGATAATGACAATATCAATAGACATGTTAATGCAAAATAAGAAAATCTCAGGAGGTTCAGACCACAGACAATGAATAACAAGCAATCAATGTCTGATGAGTGAGGCAGACTTAACATCTCCCAGGGAGAAACTAAGTCCAATTGGCCATCTAATAAAAGGTTACCAGTCCTGAAATCACAGAAACATAAATAACAAAAATATTGTGTTTAGGTATTTGTACATCCCTATATACATATACACATACACATACACACACATATACATATACATGTGTGGGTAAATATTTCAACATTATTTTTCACTGTGAAGACACAAGTATTCAAACAGTACAGCATGTGTCCAACATTATACCTCACTAAAAATAGTTTGCGGGTATTTGAAACAGAGATGGTTAATGACACTTATTATGGTGCAAAACTATTGGTTTGCTTTGCAGCACTGTTGACAGCTTAAGAACCCACCCACTCCCAGATGCTCTTTCCTTCACTCTTACCTACTCAGTAGTAAACAGTTGGAGGTCTACATCCTGATACATCAGCACTGAAAGATGCAGGCTGCCATTTTGACACACTGCCTCCTCTCCCACTCTCTAACTCCTTGTCCATCCCAACAAAATGCACCTGCTCTTGTGTGTGTCTGTCATAACTGAGATCAACATTTGTTTGTAAATTTCTGAACCATTTGCCAATAGTTTATGTTGAGTGACATTTTGATGCCATTTTGCTGTTTAGCAGGTTAGTTTTGTTGCTATTAAAATATATGCATATGCATATATATGTGGGTATGTTCTATATTCTGAAGTTAATGACATTATTATATTTAAAAATATTCCAAAGAATACCAGGACAGGGAAGCAGGAAGGGGTTAATTGGGGAACAAGGGTAGGGAAGGGGGCTTATGGGACTTTCAGGGAGGGGGGGATCCAGGAAAGAATTTGAAATCATTTGAAATGTAAATAAAGAATAAATCTAATAAAAATAATTCCCTAAAATCATTGGTTTTTCCCGTTTTATCTGAGACTATGTACAGCTGTTAAATAGAACTGGAGGGCAAACCAGGTGCCACATCGGCTCAGCCATTGCTTCACTAATGCTACTTATTTGGCACTCTCAGCCACATGTGCAGAAACTTTACAAATATTTTGAATGTTCTATAAATACTCTTGCTTTTTGCTTGCTTCTATAAAGTAAGAAAGATTTTTCAAGAAAATTAGTAATGTCATTAGAACAATAATGGTCTTTTATTCCCATCTAGTTTCTGATAAAACAAACAAACAAAAAAACCTCAAAATATCCTATACACTTTGTTTCAAAATGGGATATATGTTACAAATCCTTAATTCATATTTAAAAATGAAATATTAGTGCTTTGAAACTGTTGAAGTAATTCATTGACTTCTAAATGTTATGAAACTAATGTTCTCAGCAATGAAAAGTGATTTCCACACGACAACTTTCTATAGACTCTGTGGTACCTTTCGCCCTTTGTCTGCCTGTTCATTAGGTCACAGGCAAGTGCTCAGAGCTTTACTTTTTCAGCATCTGTGTGTATTTCTTTCATAGGTGCAGTGGATGCTCAGCCGCTGGTTCATAACATCCTCTGAGGTGAGGTCCTTCCAGGTCAGTCTCCCATTTCATTTCTGCACATGACATGTTTTACAAAGGTCATCAAAGTCATGTTTTCATCTGGTGTGAATTAAAAACAGATAAAAATCTGAGGCATTGGCAGTATAAAATTCTACCATTTTGTTGATGTAAAATTTAATGAAGCAATTTATAAGCTTATATTTTATTCGGGGCAATCATATGCCACATTTTCTTGTTTGGATATGAGGAGAAGTTGGGAAAAAAAAGCTCAATTAACCTTTGTGTAAGAAGCAGTACAGTATACAGAAATTATGAGCGTTAGATGGGAAGTGTTTCAACACCATCATGACTACCTAATCTCCACAAATGCTAATCATCTCAGCTATGAAAACATTACAACTTGATTCTGTATGGCTGTCAAGAAGCACATAGTGGGTGTCAAGTGTGCACAGGGGACAGGCTACACATAGCTGACATGTACATACAGGAGTCAGTGTGATCAGGATAATCTTCTCAACACTCAGTTAAATGTTACACACATTCTCTATGTTATTAATACCTTGAGGGAAATGGAACAATATTGTATCTTACAAATTAATATAGGCATTGAACAGCATTGGCAAATTTAAACAAGTTTACTTAAAATAATAACAGTATGACAATAACTAAATTAATATTTAGTCTTTTTAGAATAACATAAACTTTTCCAAAGAAACTATGTGCATATTACTAGTCAGTTCAGACCCTCATTAAAATACTGTCATAAATAAATGCATATCTACTTTCTATTTGTATATGCTTATTTATTAAGTAGATACCTTATTTATATGTCATGAAATATGGTTTTCTTTGTCTTTACATAGCATTTTCAGTGTCCACCCAAATGGTAGCATATGTTAGTACATTATGCCTTTAGTTCTCAAATATTTTATTCTATGGTTATCCATTTTTTATTTCATCTCTCAATACTTTCAACTTCATCTCAGGAATAGAAGGAGCTGGTAGAGGTCCACTGAACAGTGAAAACTCAAACGCGTCTCTACAAGATAAGGCACAAAGGACGCCCAGGATCACTGCTTCTATTTAATCCAGGACTTGTAGTCATGTGTAAAGAATTCAGGCTAGAAAATAATGAAATAATAAAACATCTAAATGAGAAAAGAAGTAAAACTTCTTAAAAGGACATGATTTTTGCTTAAAATGACATGAAATATTAAAAAAACACCTAAAATTCCTCCGCAAATATTGTTAAATTAATACTTGAATTCAATAGCACTGTCAAATTTAAAAATCAGTGACGTTTCTGACACAGATCTGTCTTGAAAAAATGAGAGAAGCAATCTTATTTACAATAATATCCAAAAATATGAAGGAGTAAACAACAAAAGCGGTAGAAGACTTGAATACTAAAAGCATATTCAGTTTATGAAAGAGCTTAAATAAAACACTAACAAAAAGACATGCTGTGCATAGGGATTGATACGTACAGACTATATATTGTTAAGTAATTCACACTGTCATAAAACATCTGCAGATGTAACAAAAGCCTGAAAAACTGGACTAGGAAGCTGGAGAGATGGCTCAGCCATTGAGAACACCTCTTGCTCTTTCACAGGACAAGGATTTGTTCCTGAGGACCCTGTCAGCAGCTAACAGCTACCTAAATTCAGCTCCAGAAGACCCAAAGCCTCCCCCTGCCTCCATGGACTCCTGCCCACATAAGGCATATATACATAAATGGAAATAAATCGTGAAATAAATGTATGATTTTAAAATAATATCATTAAAATAAATGTATATGTTCAGAATGGTAATTTACAAAAATAGTCATAGAAAATATGATTACTATATCCATGTACTACTACAAAAGATCACAACTAGCCAAACTCATGTTAAGTAAAAATATAAAAGCTGGAGACATCATTTTTGGCATTAAAATAAAGCTCACAACCATGGCGATAACAATAGCATTATATCTACATAAAGACCAACACACAGGCCAAGGAATACAAGCAGAGGGTCAACAAATAATTACAGAAATTCATATTCTGTAGTCAGATCATTTTGACAAAGGTGCCAAGAATATACGCTGATAAAAATTATTGTTTATTTTATTTATTTATTTACATTTCAAATGTTGTCCCCATTTCCCACCCCCTCCAAGAACCACACACCCCATAACCACTTTATCTCTAAGAGGGTGCTCCCCAACCCACCCACTCCCACCTCACCCCTATAGCATCCCCCTACAATGGGGTATCTACCCTTCACAGGTCCAAGCACATTCCCTCCCACTGAGACTAGACAAGGCAGTCCTCTACATATGTAGCAGGAGCAATGGACCAGCTCATGTATGCTCTTTGGTTAGTGGCTTTGTCCCTGGGAGTTCTGAGGGGTCCAGATAGTTGATACTGCTGTTCTTCCTGTGGGATTGCAATCTCCTTCAGCTCCTTCAGTCCTAACCCTAACTCTTCCATTGGGGTCCTGGGCTCAATCCAATGGCCAGCTCTAAGTATCTGCACCTGTCTCTGTAAGGTTCTGACAGAGCTTGTCAGAGGACAGCCAGACCAGGCTCCTGTTTACAAGAACATCTTGGTATCAGTAATAGAGGTTTGGTGTCTGCATGGGATGGATCCCAAGGTAGGGCAGTCTCTGGATGGTCTTTCCTTCAGTCTCTGATCGATTTTTATACCCGTGTATTTCCTTTAGACAGGAACAACTGTGGGTTAAAATTTTTGAGATGGGTAGGTGGCCCTATCCCTCAACTAGAGGCTATGTCTAGCTACTGAAGTCTCTTCAGGTTCTATCTTCCGTCTGTTGGGTATTTCGACTAATGTCCTCCCCATTGGGTCCTGTCCTTTGAGCCTCCCAAAACCATGGTGTCTATGACTTCTAGTGTTTCCCCACACCCCCGATCCCCACATCATACTGCTGCATATTTATATTTATTCTTCCGGTCCTTTGGACTTCTCTCCTGTCTCTCCTCACACTTAATCCTCCCCTCCCTGTTTTTCCTCCCTCTTCCCTCTCCCAGCCAGGTCCTTCCCTCCCTCTGCCTCCCGTGATTATTTTGTTCCCCCTTCCAAGTGGAATTGAAGCATCCACACTTGGTCCTTGTTTCATGTTAAGCTTCATAAGGTCTGTGAGTTGTATCATGGGTATTCTGAACTTTTTGACAAATATCCACTTATCAGTAAGTACATACCATGTACGTCCTTTTGGGTCAGGATGATATTTTATAGTTCCATCTATTTGCCTGAAAAGTTCATGACGTCCTAGGTTTTAATAGCTGATTAATATCCCATTGTGTAAACTAACCATGTTTTCAGTACCCATTCTTGGGTTAAGGGACATCTGAGTTATTTCCAGCTTCTAGCGATTATAAGTAAGTGTGCTATGAACATAGTTAAGCACATGTCCTGGTGATATGGTGGAGTATCTTTTGGGTATATGCCCAGGATACCAGTGCTTTCAATGTTTATCCTTTCCTTTATTATATGATGTGATATGTATAAGTTTTCACACTGTATGAACTAGTCCTGTTATGATTTCTGAAGCTACTTGCAGCACTGAGATGACATAAAGTGTTGGAGCCTGTAAATTTCCTTATATCGTAATTTGGAAGTCATCGTTCATTCTCTAGCCCTGTGAGTATGTATGAAGCAAACTCCTTCACTCTTCTAAAGCTTCTATCTCTCTATGTACATGCAACAAGATGTATGGCTAGAACCTACATATCCTTTTATCTTCACCCTCTACCCATAGGTCCTCAAGGGCAAGAGCAGTGTAATTTACTTATAATATATAAGTAGGAATTCTTATTAATAGAATAACAGAAATATATTTCAGGAATAATATCAAACAGAATATTTCTGCTCAAAATATCACTTTTCTCAATAATTGTCCAATAAACATTTGCAACCTATACTTAAACTTATTATTATAATTATACTATACCTGTGCTATTGCTGTAAGTAGTAGGTTATGTAAGCAAGGTTTAATACATATGTGATAGTTATAATTCCAATGTTAATAAGTAAGCTGCCTCTCTGAAGAGAAGTCAAAACCATTTTGTGTATTACTAAATCATTATTTAATTTTATCGAACACTAGTATCTATATGATAAATTAAAATTAATTAATGAATCAAACAACAAATAAAGAAAAGCTAGTATAGACCACAATACAAAAAGATAATTAGAAACATTTTAAGATTTTTAATCTATATCATGAAAAGAAAAACTAGAGATAGAAAATGCCATGAACAATATTTCTAGCTCCATTCTGAACTCTTAATTTTCATACTAAAGTAGCTCAGGCAATCTATTATATTTAAATTGTAAAGTAATCTCCAATGCCATGCTAAAAAAAAGCCTTAATACAAAAGCATTATACCACAAGCAGCCAACGAATGCTGTTTTATCATGGACTCATTGTATGTATGAGTTGCAGAATAGTTCTGGACAGGAGAATAATAAAAACAAATGGAAGACATTTTCAGTTGGATGACCTTTTAGTTCACAGGCTTAAGCCAGCCTGAATCTGGTTATGCTAAATAAGAATTGGTACCTGTGAGCACTTTCTCTAGCTACTAAATGCATTCAACCTTCCCTCCTGGGACCTAGAGAATAAACAGGGACTTTGTGATGGGGCAGAAATGATTTGATGTTGATGTGGCTGAACAAGTCATTCTAGTGAATCCTCAAGGGTAAAAAGCCATAACCTTGGAGATGAACTATAAAGATGACAAACATTTCTTTAGGGCATTTTCTCACTTCAGTCGAAAATATCTTCATATTTCCAATGAATACAGGAAATGTCATGTGCCTTTCATTCTTTCCTCATGACAAGTAACATGAAAATCAAATTGAGCTTATTCATAATCTTTTATAACAGTTATGAGATTAACATGTCAATAAATTTATTTCAAGTAAATAACTTTTCTTGAACAAAATATAGAATAGTGTATACTATTGGCCCAACATATGTCACTCAAATCATTGGCTACATGACCTCATGCAAGTTTATTTCTAGGTTTTCTTGATTATAAAATGGTATTTATAAAACTCCTATCAGTTCTCTCAACAAGTAATGTAAAAACTTCATGTAAATTGTAACAATAAAATATACTGATAAAAAATTAGGTATACATAAAACCAGAGGGTCATTTCTCAGTAATTATTCAGTAAATATTTTATGAATGAGCAAATAGGTAAAAGCAAAGAATAATGAAAACATTGGAATTCCTAATAGCTACTTGGATTTGGATGCTGTTATTTACACTGCATTAATATTCATTCTGTATATATTGATCTGAATAAATGAAGAGCAATACTTACAGTAAAATTTACTTACAGCAAAATAACAATATTAGATGATGGAAACAATTTTAGTAAAAGAAGGAAGACAAAGCTGTAAAAGGTAGTCATGACCCACTTACTTTTACAACTGTAAAATAATTTTATTAAAATGAATATAGTCATTCAAAATAACTACTATCAATAATTATTCAGAGTAGTTTTACTAGTTGGTATTTTTCTTCTTTCTATACCTAGATGACTAGCTGCAAAGCCAGGATTTACTTCCCTAGATCTTACAATTACCTATAAGCTACTGAGTATGTGTGGTAGTCTGAATAAGAAATGTTCTTCATGGGCTCACATATTAAGTCCTCAGTTGGTGGTACTGCTTGGAGTAATTATAGAACCTGTAGAAGAACCTTAATGAGGAGGTACATGACTGAAATTATTTATAACTTCGTTTCACTTCCAATTTGCTCTCTCTGCTTCATGTACTCATTTGAAGATGTGATCTCTCAATTTTCTGCTCCTACTCACATGTTGCCTCCACCATGAAGGACTCTCATCTCTCTGAAATTGTAACCCAAAATAATCTCTTTGTTCATTAAATTGCTTTTGGTCATGATATTTTTTTCACGGTATCTGAAAAATAACAAATGTATGACATAGTTTCTTATGGTTGTTGGTCAGGAAGGTACAAAAGTCTCTGAAACAATATAAGTGATTTACATTTCTCTTGGATCTTGACCAGAAATAGATAGTAATACCTTGTTATTGAAAACAGCAGTTTCTCTTTAGAGACTACAATACTGAACGCAGACTATTTTTATTTAAAACAGGAAGTAAATTGAGGAGTGTAGTGAGTGGTGGCAATCCCATTGCAAAACGCATGCACTCCTAAGTATTATCCTGAAAACACCTTGATTATTTTGACTAAATTGAATTCACTATCAAAACCATGGCCAAATTAGCTAGTCACTTCTGCTGAAGCTAATCTGGTAAATTTTTCTACGAGGAACAAACAAATACAGGAGGCACAAACTTTTCATCTTTGAGACAAACCACAACCTGAAACCCTGAAAGAAAACTCATAAAGGGGAACTTAAAGAGCGGATGTAGATGTTTAGTACTTCCATAATTTTTATTGGATGTGGTAGGAATCTCCATGCATATAACCAACTGTGATTCTGTCTCTAATTTAAAATATTAAGAAGATTACATAATCGAATGAAACTTTGCAACCTTTTTCTTGAATTAGCAGTATGAGTTACATCTCTTTTGTCTTCACTGGGTCTGTTCCTTTTATATTAGGATCCTATTAGCTGGTTTTTGGATGAAGATAACATAGCTGGACCAGTTCAATTACCACATTTTATCTGTGGTTTTTCTTCTCATGCACTTAATGTCTGCTTTGTGAGAGATAAAAGACACTTAGTGCAAATCTTGTCTTGAAAGGGAACACAAATAAGTTCACATTGTCATGAATTAATGACAGAACACTTTCATTTCTACCTGCTTGTAGCCTTTTGTCTGATTGCTCCATTAGTTCCTTTCCTCTGAAATTTCAAATTAAAAAAAAAAAGAAGTAATGCCACCTTTAAGTATAATTAGAATGGACAAATGAACAGAGCAGAAAAAAAGCCTTCTCAGCCATTAATCATCCGGGGAGCTGAATTTTGGAAATATGAATAAAGAAAATGCTAAACAGAAGAAATAATGCACACATTCTGCTGAGAAGCAAAGTGGAAAGCAGTGGAAGAATTGGCCTGTGTGAAGAGAAGGCAGGCTGTGCAATGCTGAACATCTCAGAGCCTACACTGTGTTTTATGATCATGTTAAGATTGTCTTAAGTAGGGTAGCTTACATCAAATACATCAAACATGAACTTAAGTGAGTGAATTCTGGGAAACAGTACGTATAGCAACATCTTAAGCTTTCCACTTTCTATTATCTTATATATTCAAACTAACACAACAAATATTTGTTTTTTTAGTATTTGTTATGTAGAGTAAGAAGTATTCATTATTTATGTTTGTTTAAGTTTCTGTGCTTGTTTTTACATGGTTAAATCTCAGATTAGGCTTAGCTGAAAAAGAAAATGTAACAAGGATGAGAACTCCAGCACATCTCCAGAGGAGGCATTTGTAAGCATCCCTTCCTATCAGAGACAGACTGATAAGAGAGCTAAGATTCAACAGCATCTTCCTTGAGCCAAAGCCTCATTTCTCTCTGTCACTCTCTGTCTGTCTCTCTGTCTTTGTCTATCTGTCTGTATATATATATATATACATACACACACACATATATATATATATATATATATATATATATATATATATCACAAACGTGATCTTGAGAAAATTAGTAACTAGTGGGATGTAGTAAAGAATAAATAATGATTGATTATGCCAAAAGTTCTTAGGACAGTATAGAGCCTGTGACAAATAACCCTTACTTAGCAGGATAAGTATAGCATATCATAAGTAGATAAAATTATGTCAACTGTGTCTGGTGTATTTTGAGAGATGACAGCAAATTTTCGCTAGATCATCTTCAGATTAAGGAACATTTCCGAAGTCTAAATGGAAACAGAATATAAAGCACTAAACATTATTTATACAAAGGGTTTCTAAATTGAGAAGGGTACAGATTTCACTATGCTTGTCAAGATGAGCTGATTATTGTAGATGACTTGGGGGTGTTGATTTTCATGTCATCTCTGAGACTTTCTGGTATTACTTCAGTAAAGCAAAAATTCAAAGTTCACACAAACTGAAAACTCAATGTCTTATGTATGTCATAAAATCTATGAGTGCCTAATCCTGTTACTTCCCTGTCTCTCACTTTAGCAATTCATTGCTGTAGGGGAAAAGAATGACAAGTTGCTACCCATACACATGGAACTAGCTGATGCAGAGAACAGGAGCATCTTATTAGTAACTTTCTATTGACTGCCACTCTTGAGATGTGGCCTGTTGCTATGTATTGCAATACTAAGTGTGGGCCTCCAAGGTCTGGTTATCCCAAGGAACTAGGAAATTCTCAGATACAAGTGATGCTATGTAACATTGCTTGTTAATTTAAAAGTATTGGCTGACTAAAGATGCCTACAGCCTATAACTGGGCGAAAGAGAGTTAGATGGAGGTTCAGTTTCTGGCCTTGGGGTCTGAGGTAGGACCAGGAGAAGAGAAGAGGAAGAAGGTGGAGAAAGGAAAAGGCACCATGGGGGAGATGAAACATGAAAACATTGCCAGGAGGACTGGCCAATTGGAGTAAGAACAGCCCAAGCAGAGCATGACAAGGTAAAACTTTGGGCTATTGATAAGGAAGTAGATACTAGTCGCTTAGAGGGTTGAAATCTGCCCAGCTCTAGTGCTTTGAAGGCTTAACATAAATATAAACGTTTTGTGTCTTTTACCTGGAAACTAAATGATCAAAGAGAGGAATTGATATTAACTTTTACTACAATAAACACAACAGACCATAGCCCAAAACTCCAGGGCACAGAATAGGTAGGAGAGTAGATAGGGAAATCTGGGGATAGATAAAAATAAAAGTTGAGATATACTGCCTGGGGGGTGTTTTAGAGGGCCATCAATAGGCTTCCAAGAGACACTCATTCCTTCTACAATAGTATCCAGCACAGGATGGTAGGTCAGACATTTTCAGGTTCTCCAAGAAATGCTCAGAAATGCCCATGGTGGGATAGATATCTACAGAAACAAGCGTTTACATCCAGTACAGAGGTCAAAGACAAAAGACAAACTCAGCACCAAATACATACATGATGGGGGCAACTAATTTCCTAGATGGATGAGAATCATGATATACATGGAGGACTCTCCTGTAGCGCTGAGGCTAAATTCCATTACCTCACTATATTCACATGAGAATAACAGAAAGAGGAGAAATTTTAAAAGAAACATACACAAACATAAAAAAATGGGCACTGCAGCAGTTAGAACCCCCACTGAAATCCCTGATGATTCAAGTTTGATTCCTGGCACCTGTCATGGACTGCCAACAGCTTTCAGTAATTCCAGAACCAGAGGAATTCTCCTTTACAGCCCTTGGTAAGCACCCACCATGTTACGCAAATGCCCAGGCAAATAAGCACGACACACACACACACACACACACACACACACACACACACACATACACACACACACACACTATAAAAAATAAAAATCTAAAAGAAAAAAAATGACTTTACTAAAAGGTAATCACATTAAGAGCTTTAAGCCAAAAGAAATCAAGATTAATTCATGTGTAAGTAAAAGGTATATTTTATATACATACACAGCATTTTTACTGACCAGCTAAGCAGCGGTTTGTATTCATAATAAACCAACTAAGGAAAATAGGAAAGTTCCATTTTCTTTCTTTATACTAATATGCATAGAAAATGTGGCTCTGTTTTACTTCCACTTCCTTTCTACAGAAAGCAATTACACTGAAATATATGAAAATTGTTTCTACCCACATTATCAAAAGGTCAACTATATTCTCACTAAAGAGCTTACAGAAATAAATGACTTTTTTTTTGGTTCAAACAAATAAAATGGATAAGATAAAATGTTGACCTATCTTCCAGCGATTGGAGGGACTGGGTTGCCTGCCTTCTTGCTTTGTTCTGGAGGGGAGATTTAAAGAAGGAAATCAGCTCTGGATGGAGACATGGTTTGGGCTTTAATGCACTTAGAGTGTGGCAGGAGTAAGAAATCATTTTTCAGAAAAGCACAGGGCAGCACTGAGTGTGGCGTGGTTTCCTTAGGCTATAATTTTGCATTCAGTTTGGAAGCTGTGGGAACCCAAACACCAAAAGTGAACATTTGGATTGCATTGTTGAATATATTTTCCTTTCTCTTTAAAAACAGGGGATGGGGGAGGACACTATAAAACCAAGGGCTTCCCTCTAACATTTTTCTATATATTGCTTAAGAAATTTTCTGGAGAAAATAGAAAGCATATTTCCCATTTTGAATTAAATATATTCTAATGTTAATGTAGTCAACCCATGTGAAAAGAGGGGTGAAATGTATTCTTAAGCGCCCTATATGACTCTAACAGAAACTTTTTTAGCAAATGTATCTTGACTAGCCATAAAACTCTGTGATGTTTAGTCTGATGAAGCAACTTGACTGGATCTGGAATCAAGTAAGCTGTTGGGTACACCTATGAGGAATTCTGGTGATGCAGGAAAAATCCACACCAAATGTTGCCATCGGTAACCTGCATATAAGGAGGCTCAGAAAAAAACCTTGCCTTTTGTCTATTCACTTTTCCAACCCACCAGCAAGTTCACCTAAAGTATTTGTTAATTCATCTATCTTTGCTGCTGCTGCTGCTGCTGCTTTTGCTGCTGTTGTTGTTGCTGCTGTTGCTGTTGCTGCTGCTTCTGCTGCTGCCACCGCCGCCGCCGCCACTACTGCCACCACTGCCACAGTTAATTCTTTCTCTGACATTAGAATCCAGCATCTTTGAAACATTGATGTAACCTCAGAACAGTGATCTCAGTCTAGGCCTACTGAGGTATCCAGCCTTGAGAATGAATAGCTCCTACACTTTTGGTGTTCAGCGTGAAGACAGCCATTATTAAACTAACCAAATCACACACTGTGTAAGCTAAATGTAATAAGTCTTTCCTCAATGTGTGTTAATTTTAGTGGCTCCATTTCTCTAGAGGAGTGTAATTCGATATTCAAAATCATTTTTACTTAAGTAAATAAAGAACCAATAGGCAGTCAGTTTGCTTATATAGTTATAGTATGGAAATGCTTTAATTATGCATCAATTCCAAGGACCATGTAGAGTCTGTTTTCTAAGAGTTGAATAGCAGCATGTGATGTGACCACTGAAGAGATGGAGGTTTTGAAGCATTTCTGACTAAAAGATTCTTATTGGCAGAGCAAGCTTGGGTTGATGCAGTTCTTTACTGTTAGACTACAGTTGGGACTGTTTGCTCTGACATATATTCCCATCAGACAAAAAGTGTCAAAGAGCCTGTGGACTCTGAGCCTTCAGAACTCTGAGCTCAATAAACATCTTCCTCTGTAAGCTTCCCTTACCTATGACTTCACCATACTGACCAAAAGCTGACATGGTATTTCTATTTTTTATTCAACATGTAAAATATTTACTTACTTGTTGCACATAATTTGTAAAACCTAAGCCCTCAGGACTTTAATTAGACTTCAAAATTATTATAATTTTAATTAGACTTCAAAATTATATGGGGTAGATTTATGTTTATAACATTGATACGAGTTTCATAGGAATGAAGATTTCATCAATATCTCTACATCTGACAAACGCAAGGCAAGGTTTTTGTGCTTGGGGGGTAACTGAACAGAAAGAGTAAAAGGTTTTCAGCACTTATGTAGGACAAACATGGCAATGAGCGTGTGTGATATTCTGCTCAGGAGAGGTGGGCTGCATTGAGAACTCTCCACGTTTTCCTGGGTAGGTACATTATTCCTGGCTTAGTTCTTTTTTTTTCTATATTCTTTGTTTACATTCCGAATGCTTTCCCCTTTCTCGGTTCCCCCCTCCCCATTGGTCTCATAAGCCCTCTTCCATCTGCCCATTTCCCAGTCATCCCCCTCCCATTTCCCTGTCCTGGTACTCCTCTACAATGCTGGATCAACTCTTTTCAGACCAGGGCCCTCTATTTCCCTCTTCTTTTTTTTTTTTTAATTTTTTTATTCAATATATTTTTTATTTACATTTCAAATGATTTCCCCTTTTCTAGCCCCCCCACTCCCCGAAAGTCCCATAAGCCCCCTTCTCTCCCCCTGTACTCACACCCACCCCTTCCCACTTCCCCGTTCAGGTTTTGCAAAATACTGCTTCACCGAGTCTTTCCAGAACAAGGGGCCAATCCTCCTTTCTTCTTGTACCTCATTTGATGTGTGGATTATTTTTTGGGTATTCCAATTTTCTAGGTTAATATCCACTTTTAGTGAGTACATACCATGATTCACCTTTTGAGTCTGGGTTACCTCACTTAGTATGATGTTCTCTAGCTCCATCCATTTGCCTAAGAATTTCATGAATTCATTGTTTCTAATGGCTGAATAGTACACCATTGTGTAGATATACCACATTTTTTGCAACCACTCTTCTGTTGAGGGATACCTGGGTTCTTTCCAGCATCTGGCAATTATAGATAGGGCTGCTATGAACATAGTAGAGCATGTATCCTTATTACATGGTGGGGAATCCTCTGGGTATATGCCCAGGAGTGGTATAGCAGGATCTTCTGGAAGTGAGGTGCCCAGTTTTCGGAGGAACTGCCAGACTGATTTCCAGAGTGGTTGTACCAATTTGCAACCCCACCAGCAGTGGAGGAGTGTTCCTCTTTCTCCACATCCTCGCCAACACATGCTGTCTCCTGAATTTTTAATCTTAGCCATTCTGACTGGTGTAAGATGAAATCTCAGGGTTGTTTTGATTTGCATTTCCCTAATGACTAATGAAGTTGAGCATTTTTTAAGATGCTTCTCCGCCATCCGAAGTTCTTCAGGTGAGAATTCTTTGTTTAACTCTGTACCCCATTTTTTAATAGGGTTGTTTGGTTTTCTGGAGTCTAACTTCTTGAGTTCTTTATATATATTGGATATTAGCCCTCTATCTGATGTAGGATTGGTGAAGATCTTTTCCCAATTTGTTGGTTGCCGATTTGTCCTTTTGATGGTGTCCTTTGCCTTACAGAAACTTTGTAATTTTATGAGGTCCCATTTGTCAATTCTTGATCTTAGAGCATACACTATTGGTGTTCTGTTCAGAAACTTTCTCCCTGTACCGATGTCCTCAAGGGTCTTCCCCAGTTTCTTTTCTATTAGCTTCAGAGTGTCTGGCTTTATGTGGAGGTCCTTGATCCATTTGGATTTGAGCTTAGTACAAGGAGACAAGGATGGATCAATTCGCATTCTTCTGCATGCTGACCTCCAGTTGAACCAGCACCATTTGTTGAAAAGGCTATCTTTTTTCCATTGGATGTTTCAGGCCCTTTGTCGAGGATCAAGTGGCCATAGGTGTGTGGGTTCATTTCTGGATCTTCAATCCTGTTCCATTGATCCTCCTGCCTGTCACTGTACCAATACCATGCAGTTTTTAACACTATTGCTCTGTAGTATTGCTTGAGGTCAGGGATACTGATTCCCGCAGAATTTCTTTTGTTGCTGAGAATAGTTTTAGCTATCTTGGGTTTTTTGTTATTCCAGATGAATTTGATAATTGCTCTTTCTACCTCTGTGAAGAATTGAGTTGGGATTTTGATGGGTATTGCATTGAATCTGTATATTGCTTTTGGCAAAATGGCCATTTTAACTACATTGATTCTACCGATCCATGAGCATGGGAGGTTTTCCCATTTTTTGAGGTCTTCTTCCATTTCCTTCTTCAGAGTCTTGAAGTTCTTGTTATACAGATCTTTCACATGTTTGGTAAGAGTCACCCCACGATACTTTATACTGTTTGTGGCTATTGTGAAGGGGGTCATTTCCCTAATTTCTTTCTCAGCCTGCTTATCTTTGGAGTATAGGAAGGCCACTGATTTGCTTGAGTTGATTTTATAACCTGCCACTTTGCTGAAGTTGTTTATCAGCTGTAGAAGTTCTCTAGTGGAGTTTTTTGGGTCACTTAGGTAGACTATCATGTCATCTGCAAATAATGATAGTTTGACTTCTTCCTTTCCAATTTGTATCCCCTTGACCTCATTATGTTGTCTAATTGCCCCAGCTAGAACCTCAAGTACAATATTGAAAAGATAAGGAGAAGGGGTCAGCCCTGTCTAGTCCCTGATTTTAGTGGGATTGCTTCAAGTTTCTCTCCATCTAGTTTGATGCTGGCTACCGGTTTGCTGTATATTGCTTTTAATATGTTTAGGTATGGGCCTTGAATTCCTGTTCTTTCCAAGACTTTAAGCATGAAAGGATGCTGAATTTTGTCAAATGCTTTTTCAGCATCCAATGAAATGACCATGTGGTTTTTTTCTTTGAGTTTGTTTATGCAATGGATTGCATTGATGGATTTCCAGATATTGAACCAACCCTGCATTCCTGGGATAAAACCACTTGATCATGGTGGATGATCGTTTTGATGTGTTCTTGGATTCGGTTGGCAAGAATTTTATTGAGTATTTTTGCATTGATGTTTATAAGGGAAATTGGCCTGAAGTTCTCGTTCTTTGTTGGATCTTTGTGTGGTTTTGGTATCAGCGTAATTGTGGCTTTGTAGAAGGAATTGGGTAGTGTTGCTTCTGTTTCTATTTTGTGGAATAGTTTGAAGAGTATTGGTGTTAAGTCTTCTTTGAAGGTCTGATAGAATTCTGCACTGAAACCATCTGGTCCTGTGCTTTTTTTGGTTGGAAGACTTTCTATGACTCCCTCTATTTCATTAGGCGTTATGGGACTGTTTAGATGATCTATTTGGTCCTGATTTAATTTTGGTATTTGGTATCTGTCAAGGAAATTGTCCATTTCCTCCAGATTTTCCAGTCAAAAACTCAGGAGACAGCAGGTATTGGTGAGGATGTGGAGAAAGAGGAACACTCTTCCACTGCTGGAGGGATTGCAAGATTCCACTTTGGTAATCAGTCTGGGGGTTCCTCAGAAAACTGAATGTGACACTCCCTGGCTTAGTTCTAATCATCTCTGAAAGACAGCAGGTGACTTAACAGGCCAGTGAGAAGCTCAAACATAGACTCTCAATATCCTTAAGAGTCTTTAATAAGACAATGTTAAGTTGAGGGTATTCTTGAATTTTCTGTTGTTGTTGTTTTTAGCTATTTTCCTTAAACAACACTTTCTGCCGTCTTTAGAGTATATCTAAAACAGGTGCCACTTGGTAGGGAAGGGAAAATGAACCATCATCTATCCCTTAGACTTATGTTTCACCTCTCTCTTGGGCACTTCTTTAAACCAAGGTATTGAGGAGTATGCTTAAGAAAGGAGAGGAACATAACTAGCAACGTGAATTATCAGCCAACAAGGCATGTATTCATGCAGGAGTATTGAAATTAATACCTTATAGCCTTTTTCATATGCTGTGTTCTTCTTCTTTTCACTTGGTAAGTTTGTGGGGTTTTTTGTTTTGTTTTGGTTTTTTGGTTTTTGGTGGTGATGTTTGGTTGGTTTTTTTTTTTTCATGTTTGCCCTTTTTTATTAGATATTTTCTTTATTTACATTTCAAATGTTATCCCCTTTCCTGGTTTCTCCTCCGAAAACACCGTATCCCATACCCCTCCCACTGCTCACAAACCCACCCACTCTTGCTTCCCTGTCCTGGTATTCCCCTATACTGACACATCCAGCATTTTCAAGACCAAAGCCCTCTCCTCCCTTGTCTAACAAGGCCATCCTCTACTACATATACAGCTGGAACCGTGGGTCCTTCCATGTGTCCTCTTTGGTTGGTAGTTTAGTCCCTGACAGCTCTGGGGGTCCTGGTGAGAGGATCTGTTAATACCTGACAAAACAGAGAGGGATGCTCTCAGCCAACCATTGGACTGAGCACAAGGTCCCCAATGGAGGAGCTAGAGAAAGGACTGAAGGAGCTGAAGGAGCTTGAAGCCCTGTAGGAGGAACAACAATATGAACCAACCAGTACTCCCAGAGCTCCCAGAGTAAGTTTGGTTTTATTCATCCTGGCTCACCAGATTGCTTCATTAAGTCTATGCTCAGACATCATAAAGGACAGTGAGCCGGTTGTTGCAGATAATACTTTGTTTACCAAGGACAGGATTGATCACCTGAAATGAAAACGAAGAAGAGGTGTTGAGCCTGAACTATATGAAAGTGGTAGTTGAGCAAGGTAAGGAAAGCAAACCAGTAAGACATGTTTCTCCATAGACTCTTATTTGCTTCTTGACTCCAGACCCCTGCCCTGAACTCCTGACCTGGTTTCCCTCAATACTGGACTGTAACACACAACTGCAAAACAAATAAATCCTTTACACCTTAAGTTACTATGGAGTTTTATTATAGCAATCAACCTAGAACACCAATAATTAAAATGTAACATAAATTACATCTTAAGAGAATTTCCTTTAATACTTATTTAATAATTTTAAGAATATGTTAAGTATGTTTTAATGTAAACAAATGGAAATTAAAATATAACATTTTCTATAAAATGTTTTACATGGAAATATGCTAAGATATGTTATAGTTTTCTAGATGAGACAAAAAATTACTAGGTATTGCAATACCCATGCACGACATGAATATTAAATTTAAATTTTCCTCTGAATCATGAACCACAAAAAGAAGCAAAGGAGTGGTTTACAGATTCTCATTTAAATGTGTCATGAACTAATATCATCACTTGGTAATTTTTTAGTAGAGATCACTTAAAGATGAATATATATAAACTCTAAAATTAAAAAAACACTGCTTTTAGATTTTCATATCCTAGACTGTATGTATTGGTTCAACAAGACATGAACTAAAATGTTTAGCGCATTAGTATCCATACTAATCCCAATTCAAAACAATTCAAAGTTATAAGCTTACTATGACAGAAAAACATTTAATAAAATCATGAAATAAAATACTACACAATAGTAAATATTGATGAAGTAGAATTAATAACACTAGTGTAGATGAAACCAAGCAATTGACTATGAAAGATGGATCAATGGCTTTCATGATACTACAACTCATAATAGACTATATCCTTGGCAGAGATGAAAGTGGAATTTTGAGAGGAGGCAAACAGTAAATATAATGAGAACACAGGGCTTATGTTATGGTGATATTGCTTCTTTAATTAGGTGCCAGGCACACAGATGAGTTTACTCTATGAAAATATTTTACAAGAAAATTTGTGCATATAAGTATGTTGCACTTAAATAAAACTTATATAACAATGTTCCTTCCTATAAGTAGTCATAGGCCCAAAGGCAGTGAAATATAGATCAATGTGACCAATATAAGAATAAAACTATAAATTTTCACTTAGCCAAAGAAAGCTTTTGAATTATATAACTTGATATCTACTTTCATTAATAAGCATAAGTCCTAGCACATTTCTATAATATTGTTACCACACACAAAACTGCTTGCAACCAGTTGCAAAGCAATGAATATTCGTCTCTTGTCATTTCCAGTTTTTCCACATCTTTTGCTCATTACCAAGCAACCTTTCCATACAGATTATATTGATCTAAAACTAAATTCTCTAATAATTGCCAGGAAGAAGGGGGCTTATGGGAATTTCGGGGAGTGGGGGGCTAGAAAAGGGGAAATCATTTGAAATGTAAATAAAAAATTATATGGATTAAAAAAAATAATTTGAAAAAAAAAGAAAAATGCAAATGGCAAAGTTACGTCTCTTTTTGCTCTGCTAGAAAATCATTGTGGCTGACACGAAATACACTGTGCCTAGCACAATAATAATAATTCCAAAAATTATACGATTTCTAAATATATGTTGATTTTAGACATTCTTTGTGTCCCATATGTTGAATTACTTTGGCACACACTGGTGAGATACACAATGTGGATAGATTACCATATGGCAGACACTTAATCCAGGGCTAATGATATGAAGCCTGAACAGAAATTATGTAATGACCATTCTGTTACTGCTGAATCAGAAAGTACAGTATAGAATTTAAAATGTGAAGGAAATATACACAGCTTTCTTAGTCGATTAACAAAAATACAAAGAAAAATTAGACTGTGTTGAAAGTGCTTTACAGGACAAATTACGGTTCAGTTTTAACGAATTGTGATTAAAAATATGTTGAGGGGGAATAAGTGAAAGAGTTAGAGGAGGTTGTCAGCCACTGAAAATGCTACATGTATGAGTATACATCTTACATCCTTCTCATTCCTCTAATAATAAATATTTTAGTGTGATTCCCAAAATCTATAAGAACATGTCAACTAAATTGCAAAATGAGTACAAATGGTTGCTGAAAATTGTGAGATTTTCAGTGGTCAAGTGGCAAAAAATGAGTTTCTAGTAGTAGGTAAGAAGTAACACAAAAAGGATCTGTGTCACAAGATTAAGAATAGCACTTGGGTGCCAGCCAAAACAATGTGGCAGAGGAATGCCTTGTTGGACATCAGTGGGAGGAGTGGTCCTTGATCTGGTGAAGGCTCAATAGATGCCCCAACACAGGGAAATCAGGGGTCGGGGGGGGGGGGAATGTGGGAGTGGGTCCGGTGGAGGGGCATATACTTGGAGGCATGGGGTGGGTGGAGGTGTTGGGGGTTTTGGGGGAGGGGGAAACTGGAAAGGTTTTAGCATTTGAAATGTTAATGAAGTTTATATTCAATAAAAAAATCTAAAAAAAAAAAAAAAAGAATAGCACTATCTTGAAGCAGCATAGCCCAAGATCATATGACTAATAAAAGGTAAACTAGGATTTAAATGCATTCTGATTCTTCAACTAATGGTCTTAAGAATTATTCCTGTTATCCAAAATTGTCTTTTAGAAAGAAATTATTATTATGGAAGGTGCTTTGGAGTGAGATTATCAGAATGGGTAGAGTGCTCTATCACAGAAAATGGTAGAGGAAAATTCAGAGTATAGCTATTAAATGTCAGTGTAGAAGTTTAATGATACTAATAAAATAGATTCACAACATGAGGAAGTCAAGAGTCTAATATTATCTCAACTTCCCGCCCCTAAGATAAAGAAAACACTTAGGCTCAAATAGCTCAGAGTCCCCTGTATTTTATTTACTAGCTGTTTGTCATTGAATGGGTAATTTCATCACAATGTACTTTATCTGTAAAGGGACACTGATAAAATGAAATGGGGAAACATTAAAAACCTGCCATGATGTATACACTAAACGTTATCACACCAAGGGTTTAATAAAGAGTGGGCCAGATAGCCTTTACACAAATAGAGTGGTCATTTTAATGGCTCTCCCAATAGGGCAGTTAGATGATGGTATCTGATATTTAAAAATTACCTATCTCATTTAGAAGAGAAATTGATAGATTCTTGGACAGATTCTACATATGCTGGTGGGAGCAGAGTGGGCATCAGGCATTATAACTGGACACTCTCATAGCAACAAACATTGGAAACCATTTTAGAAACCAGCAGCATTAGGGAAATAGTTTATGTAAACTCTATGCTCAGATGATTTCTTTAAATGCTTGTCTGATTGACCTTTCCAATCAATTCTTTGGTTGTTATTGTTGCTGCTGCTGTTGTTGTTGTTGTTTCATTAAAAGCAATTTTGATCCTTTTTCCCTTCTTTTAGTTCCTCTCAATTCCATATTTTCTTTTGTTTTCTCTTTAGAAATCAGAGGTAAAGGCATTAAAAAAAACCAGAATTTAAAAAAGAAAAAGCATGAGAAACACACACACACACACACACACACACACACACTGATAAAATTCTGAATCAGAAACCATACAAGCAAAAGACCTTTACAAAAAAAAATGCCCAAACAGAACAATTTGAGACAAAAGTTCTCCAAAAATACCATTGAGTTCATTTTGTGTTGGCCAGTCTACCTCTGGGCTTGGGGACTGCCCTTAGTGGTTTGTGTTAGTGAGACTCCATTGGAGAAAACTAATTTTTCCTTTCTAGTGGTTGTCAATTTTATAATAGCTTCTTGGTTAGGGAAGAAAACATAGATCTCCTTTGCCCTCTCATTGAGGGGACCCACTTATAGCTTACATCTGAACATTACCCGTTAGTGTTACCACAGTCTCCGTGAACTTACATGTGGGCCAGCCCTGTCACATCTGAAAGACACTCTTTCTTTGGTGGCTTCTATATTCTCTGTCTCTTACATTCTTTCTGCCTCCATTTCTGCATAGTTTCCTGAGTCCTGGGAAAACAAACACATCATCCCATATAGAACTAAGTGTTCCAACTTAGCAATAGCAGACTCTTCTCTGCACATAGTCCTGCTGTGCGTCTCTGTATTACTGCAGGGGGAAGCTTCCCCTATGATGGCTCAGGGAGGGACAAATATATCTGCACAGGACAATGCATTTTATGGCAAGAGTCATTTTATTGCTAAATGCATTTAGCAATAAAATGACTCTTGCCATAAAATGCATTGGTATTTGGTTTAACCCAGGTCCATGACCTGTATAGTCTCAGACAAAGCAGTGTATATGGTATGACTCTATGTCCTATGGGAAAAGCCAATAGGATAAATCCAACAGGATAGTAGTTGGTTACTCACACAGTATTTGTGCCATTACAACACATCTTTGCAGGCACAGATTGAAGACCTGTGATCATAGAACATAGATCACAGTCTTTGTAGCAGGACTGGCGGTTACTTTCCTCTGGTAGTGTCCAGAGTATATTCTAATACCACACCAGCATATCTTACAGACAGGACATCACTGTATTTCAAAAGGTTTATGAAAGTTGGCATTTATATTTCTCTACTGGTAGCATGCAGAGTATCTTTCTGTTCCAAAAACACTAAATGTAGGGTGAAGCCTCTAGTTAGGCACCAGTTCATCTTCTCCATGATTAATGACATATGTGTTACCTTCAGCAACAGGACCTTACCATCAGCTTTTGGAGAGCAACCAATGCCCTTGGCAAGAGCTTGAGTTGTTTGTAGTTTTCCATAGGATCTCTTTGGACAACAATTTAATAGATATAATCCATTCCTGGAACAGGAGATTTTACTTGGTAGCAAGAAATACCAAGTTGGGGCATCCCATATTATTTGGTGACTCCATTTAAAGCTTTTTCATGTATGTGTGTATGTATGTGTATGTGATATAAATAAGTATATATACAATATAGATTTAATTTCATATATTTATAAATATATAAATAAATACATATTTAAAAACATTACACTGTAGTGGGTTTTCAAATGATACATCAAATGGCCTTTAGTGTTATTTGTCCTTCCTCAAATCGTCCACTACCCACCTCATCCCTTACTCTCAGTTTAACCTTTCTATTCCAGTCTCAGTCCTGTCACTTCATAACTATATAGTCTATTTTTCCTTTCTTGTATGATATTTACCTTTCCTCTGACTCCCTATTCTATAAATAACCTCTGTGGTTATATAGATTATACCATGCTTATTGAAGGCCTCAAAGGTAATATTCACATATAAGAAAATATATACCATATTTTTCTTTTGTCTCTGTTATCTCATTTAGGATATTTTCTAACTCCATTTAATTACCTACAAGTTTTATGATTTTTTAAAACACCAAATAATATCCCATTGTATAAATATAACATATTTTACTCATTTTTAATGGACATCTTAAGTCTATTTCTGTTTATTATGAATAGGGCAGCATTGAACATGAATAAGCAAGGGTCTCTGTATTAGGAGGAGTCCTGGTTTATATCCGAGTATGCTATAGTTGGATTTGAGATCCATCTATTCCCAGTTTTCTGAGACACTATCACCCTGGTTTCCATAGTGGCTGTGGAAGTTTGCACTCTCACCAGCAAGGATGAGGGTTCCTCTTGCTTTATGTCCTCTCCAGCATGAGTTGTCATGTATATTGTTGATCTTAATCATTCTGACATAATGTAAGATGAAATCTCATAGTAGTTTTGATTTGTATTTCCCTGATGACCAAGAATATTGAACATTCAAGTGGTTTTCTTGGCTATTTATGTTTCATCATTTGAATGATGGTATCCTTTGTCATATACAAGCTTTCTACTTTCGTAAGGCTCCATTTAGTAATTGTTGTTCTAATAACCTATTTATAAAGTCTTTTCCTGTATCAGTGAATTCAAGAATATTCCCCCTGTTCTCTTTGTATCAGATTTAGAGTATCCCCAATCTTCTTAAAGACTTTTTAATTTTAACTTAACGAATATTTAAACTATTGTTATTTTATTATGCTTTCTTTGTTTCTAAGTTGAAAATGGATTAAATAAACAACTACATAAAACAAATGTTTAAACCAACAAATAACTGCAATATTCATGTTGAAGTGTATTCTGGAATATAAATCTGCCCAAATAACATAAACATATGAAAGGAAATAAATATTTCATGCCACCTAGCATAGCAGTTATAAGACAGTGACACTGGAATAAATTGGATATATCTCTCCTGTATCACATTCAAATGTTTTAAGTCAAAGAAAAAAGAACACCAGAGAGTAATAAAGCATTAATGATATTAACAGTAGCATATTTTATATACAGCATCTATTTTCTTTGATCATGAACTTTTATGATTTTCAAAGTAATATGATTACCAAAATATGAATAGTGCATTGCAATTTTATTGTGAAGAAAAAGACATCACTACTTCTCTAAATTTTTTCAAAAATTCATGCTTTAGACAGCTTCATGCTAAGACATGGGTTGTAATCTCAGGAAAATTAAAAAGATTTTTCTCATCTAAAGGTCTTTTATAGTAGAATCATTGTTTATATGACATGCACATTCATGTGTACCCCAAATGAGCTAAAGGAAAAGAATTCGAACTAGACTGTCCACTGACAGCATGGGGTGCAAAATTCAGTGGGTTTTGGTAATATATTGACATTTCTATTAGCAAGTAATAGTTTATGGTTCAGATACAAGTACATTTATTTGAAAGTCAAATGCATAGAACACTTTAAGAATAGTAGTATCAAGACTTGGAACATCAATCTCCCTTCTGCATCTGACAGATTTTATTGTATCTTAACCATGAGATAAGGGTGTCACATCACAATGATATAAGCTAACTCTTTGAGGTAAGTTATAACCAAATATATATGCTATAAAGTAATAAGTGGCCATTATTAAGAAGCATAGCAATCACAGTATTACTAATGATCTGTTCTGTATAACATGAAAAACTAAATTTTTGTATACTATAAATTAGAAATATGCTTTCCCTCTTTGGAGAGAATCGATTTTGGTATGAATGTTATTTTTATATCCTGTATGCATTCCATTATAGGATATAGGTATTCAGAATGAGTTCTAAAATATCAATGTCTACCTTTAGAAAAGAAACAATTTACTAGTAACCATGTCTAAGAAACAAGAACTATCTTACAGTGTCAATGAATGTTCTTTCCTATCAGAGTTGTACACAGCAACTCAGAGCTAACCAGCTCTCCACTGCACTCCAGGATTATCTAAGTATCCTAGAGCTAGCCACTGTCACAACCTCTGGGTAAATGATTCTTTTATTTTCATTAATTTACAACATATAATATCATATTTAGAGAAATTTTCTTTTATATTTGGAATCTATTAGACATACTGTTTTGAGAATTGAGTAACTTCATAATTTCATGCTAATATGTGCCGTTGTGTATACATTTTATTGAAATATGAGATAATAGTAAGACCCATAAAATGAATATCGGAATTGTTGAATTCTTCATTGTAATCTGTTAAATTTACAATTGTTTTGCTTCTTGACTATTGAATTTCTTTTCTTTTTTTATTTTTTTTATTAAATAAATTTTCTTTATTTACATTTCAAGTATCACCTTTCCTAGTTTTCCCCTCGGAAAACTCACTATCCCTTCCCCCTCCCCCTGCTTCTATGAGGATGTTCTGCTAGCCACCCACCCACTCCTGCCTCCCCGGCCTGGCATTTCCCTACACTGGGGCATCAATGCTTCAAAGGATGGAGGGCCTCTCTTCTCATTGATGCCCAACAAGGCCTTCCTCTGCTACATATGCTACTGGAGCCATGAATCCCTCCATGTGTACTCTTTGGTTGGTTGTTTAGTGCCTGGGAGCTCAGGGTCTCTGGGAGCTTGGTTGGCATTGCTGTTCCTCCTATAGGGCTGCAAACCCCTTCATTTCCTTCAGACCTTTCTCTAACTCCTCCATTGGGAACACCATGTTCAGTCCAATGCTTGGCTGGGAGCATCCACCTTCATATTTAACAGGATCTGGCAGAGCCTCCCAGGAAACAGATATATCAAGTTCCTGTCAGCAAGTACTTCTTGGCATCTACAAAGGTGTCTGGGTTTGGTAACTGTATATAGGATGGATCGCCAGGTGGCACAGTTTCTGGGTGGCCTTTCCTTCAGTCTCTGCTCCACATTTTGTCTCTGTATCTCCTCCCATGGGTATTCTGTTTCCCCTTCTAAGAAGGACCAAAGTATCCACATTTTGGTTTTCCTTTTTCTTGAGCTTCATATGGTCCATGAATTGTATCTTGGATATTTTGAACTTTTGGGCTAATATCCACTCACCAGTGAGTGCATACCATATATGTTCTTTTGTGATTGAGGTACCTCAGTCCAGATGATATTTTCTAGTTCCATCCATTTGCCAAAGAAATTCATGAATTCATCATTTTAATAGTTGAGTAAGTACTCCATTGTGTGTATGTACCACATTTTCTGTATTTATTGCTCTGTTGAGGGACATCTGGGCTCTTTCCAGTTTCTGGCTGTTATAAGGTCGCTATGAACATAGTGGAGCATGTGTCCTTATTCCATGTTGCAGCATTTTCTGGATATATGCTCAGGAGTGGTACAGCTGGGTCCTCAGGTAGTACTATGTCCAATTTCTGAGGAACTGCCAAACTGATTTCCAGAGTGTTTGTACCATCTTGCAATCCCGCCAACAATGTGCTCCTCTTTCTCCTCATCCTTGCCAGCATTTGCTGCCCCTGGATTTTTTGATCTTAGCCATTCTGACCAATGTGAGATGGAATCTCAGGGTTGTTTTGATTTGAATTTGCCTGATAACTAAAGATGTTGAACATTTTCTATTAGAAGACCAGTGCTAGAGGGATTCCCATTCCATCTTTTAGGTGCTTCTCAGTCATTCGTTATTCCTCAGTTGAGAACTCTTTGTTTAATTCTGTACCCCATTTCCTAAAAGGGTTAGTTGATTCTCTGGAGTCTAGCTTTTCTAAGTAAATAATAATTTAATGTTTGATTTCTTTGTATATTTGTATTACCACTATAATCCAAATTTTAATTATTTTTAATTATTATAAGTAGAGGCTTACAAAAGATATATATATATATAATCACTTAGTTTGGAATAGAAGTTCAGCATTCTTTTTATTTCTTGGACGCAATGTTTAATTATTTGTCATTGAATAAGGCTGTTCATTTTATGCAGCTACTCAGAAAAGTGGGATAGATTGTAGTAATTATTTTACTTAAAAAAATAGAAATTGCATGTCTTTCTCATTCCATGAAGTAAACATAGAAACTGAAAGTTTTTGTGATCTTGAAGGTCTGTTATGAAATCCCAGGATTTAGGACACATTCATGTATCAAGTTAAGTGACAATGCAGTGACCCTTCTCATCTCTATGCACTGAGTCACATGATGTCTGCAGAACTCAGTATCACATGGCTCAAGACAAATCCCCTTTAGCATTCATTGTATGGAAGTTCAAATTAGCCTCATGAGAATAATGCTAAAAAAACTGTTCTAGCCTGTATGCCTGTGACAAACAGGAATACTGACTAAACAAGCAGCAAACACACAGGTATCACTGAGTTTAAAAGTTTCTATCAGTAGACCAGTGCTAAAGGGATTGCCATTCCAGATCTTAAGATATATCACATAGCCACAGTAATAAAAATAACTTAGTACTGCCACATACACACACAATAACAACAACAACAACAACAAAAAAAAACAATGTGTAGATTAATGGAACAAAATCACAGACTCAAACATGAGTAAACATAACTTCATTGACAAAGATGCCAAAAGCATGGTAGAAAAAATAACCATCTTCAAGCAATGGTGCTGGTTATCCAATAGGTATTGGAAAGAACTTTGTAAATAGGACTGTATTTGCCCAATAATTAAGGCCAACAATTGACAAGTGAGATTTTATAAAACTAAAACTATCCCACATAGATAAAATAGCATCAGTTGACTGAAAAGGAAAGCCACAGATTGGGAAATAATCTTTAACAGCTACATATCTCCAAAGGAATCATATCCAGAATATATAAAGAACTCCAAAAATAATGAGGCCAAAAAAAGGAAGCAGCCTATTCAAAAATATGAGCCTGGGCCCTGAATAGAGAGTTTTCATATGGCAAAGATCAACAAAACAACCAACCACAAATGCTGAAAGTGATATGAAAAAAGTAAACCCTTATTCGCCATTGCCTGAACTACAAAATGGAGTAGTGTAGAGAATTCTCAAAGCAAAAAAATGAGTCTGCCCTCTGACCCAGCTCTACCACTCCTAAACATAAACCCAAAGGATTCAACAGCCTAAATTACACGGGTATTTACTTGGTCATGTTCATTGCTACTTTATTCATAACAGGTAGAAAACGGAAAAAAACCTAAATGTTCTTCAGTTGACAAATGGATAATGAAAATGTGGTACATATATATTATAGAATACTATCTGACTGTAAAGAAAACTGAAATCATAAAACTCACAGGTAAATGGATGGAAGTGCAAAAGATCTTACTGAGTGAGGATACCCACCTCCCCCCAAAAGACAAATATTGTATGTTCTTATTCATAGGGGCTCCTTCAAATCTTCAGAAGTGAATAAATATCCAGAAGTAACAGCAGACACCAAGAAAGTATAAGAGGACTACAGGATTGGGAGATTGGGGAAACCACTGAGATGTGAATAACTAAAGACAAGGAATCTGAAGGGGAAAATGGGAGAAACAAGGTGGTTTGAACTAATGTGGGAAGGAAGATAATACACAAGAAAGAGGTATATGGATAAAATAACAGTCGGGATGTCTTTAAAATTCAGAAGGACTCATACTATTATTTATCTACCTAAAATTACCTATAAGGCACATAAGTTGGTAGAAAAATATACATATATATTTTATGGAATTTTCTCATGTAGTCTGAGAATTTCCTAGATTTTTTTCCGAGAGCTAAAAAACCATCTAATAAAACACAAATGCCAGGCATTAGTTTTCCATTTAAGAGACTTGCAACACTTACCTCTGTTGTCTCATACTTCTTAAGTATAAAGGGACCTTTCCAAGGATAATCAGACTGTGAGGACGTAAATCTAGAAGACACTCATCTTACAATATCTTTCAACTGTTTCAAAGATAATTCAATTTGATTCAAAGGTCTAAACACACTTCCTCCACAAACAAAAAATAAAATACTATAGGATCACAGTCAGAACATAACAGTGATTACTATAAAGATTGGTTTGAATACTTACCATGCAAAAAGACTAAGCAAATGAGAGACAATGGGAAATTGCCCATAATTCCACCCTGTATGGCACAAGCATACATGTCGATTCCAAGGACAACACAATGGCATGTTGGTTTGTATTCTAGTTTTGAAAGAATAAATCACTTTAAAATAGCTGCCAATACCTCATTAAAGGTTTTTCAAACTTGTTCTCTCAAGAGGAGATAGTCCCAGCCTTCACTGGACTTTTTTTTTTCACAGCATAACTGCTTCATTATCTTTGAAAATAAAAAAAAAATATATTTATGACACCATTTCCATTCTTTTATTTCTTTTTATTCTCCACCAATAAATTCTTGAATTTTTTCAGAAAAAATCTTAAATTTATCCCTGCAACCTCTAAAGATCTATCTTTGAAATAATTTTTTCGCCTTAATTGTTTTTTAAAACAGAAGACGCCAGACATTTTTTCTCTAACATTATGTTTAAAGTTATTTTTCAAAGTTTTCCTTTGAAACAATCAGGATAATTTGGAAATTCTGTCTCTTAGCAATTCTCTTTCCCTGGTGTAATTCTGACCTAAGCCCTAGTCTAATTTAAAATATAAGAAAACTCAAATGAAGCTTTGATTCATTTGTTGGTTAGTCCCACAAGCCTTGTGCCACCATTGCCCTAGAATTTGTTACAGCCAGACAAGCATGGTATGTCAAAAGGTTTTGTAGCTGGGTTGATGGTCATGTTTCTCCTTTGGTAGCTTGCAGATAATCTTTCCTGACCAAAGATGCTAGCATGTAGGTGTAAAGGCTCTATGTAGGCACTGCCTCAACTTCTCCATGTTCAATGAGTTGTATAGGTGTTACTCGTTTGTACAGAGCATCCCATATTCTTGGCAACAGACTGGTTGTTTGGAGTTCCCATGGAACCTCTCTGTCCAACAACGTAATTATATATAACCAAGTCCCAGTATTGGAACCTTGAGTTGGTGACAAGAAATGCCCAGTTAGGGCTCTGTCTTCCCATAATTTGTTTATTTAATTTAGATCAGCTTCCTATTAGTATATAGTTTGAGAAGCTTCTATTGTATTAAGTTTCCATACTAGCCCTCAAATGACTCTTAATTTTAATTATCTTTCCCATTTCCCACTCTCATCCCCTTCTTCCCTTGTGCTCCCCACTTTATCCTCCTGTTACAACCCTTCTGCTCCCCACATTCCATAACTCTATTCTCTTTCCCCTTCTTACTCTCTATCTGCCCCTACCTCAGCCCTTTATTCTATACATAACTTCTGTACTCTTAAGGATTGTGGCTTGTTTATCATTAATTTGACAGCTAATAGCCACAGACATATAACCAAATACATATGGTATTTGTTTGTTTAGGTCTAGGCTACCACACTCAGGGTGATGTTTTTTTCTAGTTCCATCCATTTCCCAGTGAATTTAATTCTTGTTAACAACTAGGTAATATTCCATTTCATAAATGTTCCACATTTTCTTTGTTCCTTCATCTGTTGACAGACATCTAGTTTGTTTCCAATTTCTAACTATTAGAAATAGATCGTAAATGAGCATTGCTGAGTCTCTGTGATATGATGAAGCATCCTTTGGGTATATATCAAGGAGTAGTATAATTGAATCTTGGGGTAGATTGATTCCCATCTTCCTGAGGTACTACCATGCTTGATTCATAGTGCTTGTACAAGTTTGTATACCCAGCAGCAATGAAGGAGTAAGAGTTCTATTTACTCAACATCATCAACAGCATGAGCTGTCATTTGTTTTTTTGATCTTACCAATTTTTGTGAGTGCAAGATTAAATCTCAAAAGTTGTTTTGATTTGCCTACTGCTTTTCTGGATCACGATTCCTCTTGACCTTCTGGTGACTCACTGTATCCCTAGAAATGATAGATATTTTTCTCTTCCTAGAATTGAGAACAGAGTTTCATCCTGTTACCTTGTCAAGAGAAAAATTATAAAACTGCACCCCAACAGAAACTATTTAAAGTAAACCCTGCGAAGAATTCCTGAAAATAGTTTCAGCTTTTGGTCAGAAAACAAGATTGTTTGTCCTGACAACTTAGCATCATTGAGCTGTTTGTTTTCAATTAATAACAACTTAGGTCTCTCCTGAAATGTTGATAATCCAGAGGATATGAATCATCCTAAGTATTCCTGAAAGCAATCTGTTAATACTGTTTTACAAATAGTATAACTCTTTAGTTATTACTAATAAATTAAATAATTTTAATTACCTATATTTTTGTATAGAAATCATGTGTTCAGATTATTTCACTGGTCTGCCAGACTGATAATACAGTCATATAAAAATGGTATGATTCACATGGTACCTAAATATAAAGGGATACATTTGAGATTTAACTTAGGTACAAGGCTTTTGGGTTTCTCCTTCAAGTGTCGTACAACATTCATGCATATTTATGAGGTTCATATATTAAATGAGGCAAGCATACAGTACACAGTGAGCAAGCCGATTGTTTACCATTTGCTCCTCAATCATGTAACACTGCTTTGTGTGGGAGGTCTTGGACATCTCTCATCTATACCATTGTAACATATAAATAATAAATTAATATAAAATATGCTTCAGAGATAGTCTGTATCTGTGAAATCCCAATGCTTCTCTGATCTAGCTGTTGCTGGTATTTGCTGTATGCCATCTTTCCACTCCTGCCCACTCTCATCATCTGAGCTTCTCCTCCCCTTTCACAGGTTTCATTTTCACGATTTCTCTGGGAATCTTTCCTTTTATTCACGTAGGTTTTTCTCATGTGTTTCAAGAAATGTTTTAAATTTCCATTTCTTTTCTTCATGGACCATTGTTTGAAGGCATACTGTTTCATTTGTGCTGATGGTACAATTTGTAAATTTGGCTTCTAATTGTTTTAGAGGGATTTGAGAGGTTTAGTTGCTTTGTTAACTGATTGGTTGTTATATTAAGACATTTTTATGGCCTCATGAATGTTCTAGCATGGATAATGATCCATAGGTTGATGAGGAAAAAATATGTATTCTGTAGTCATTAGTAAAATGTTCTATAAATGTCTGCTATGTCAATTTTATCTGTGCCACAGTTAATTAAACCCCACTGTTTCTTTAATTTTTTTTCCTATCTGGATACTGTAGTCACTGACAAAAACATACTCAGGTACTATAAGTGTGTGGAAACCTTTCTCTTCAGATATATAAACTTTATAAAGTAGGATGCTGTGGCACTAGGTGCACAGATTTATAATTATATCCTCCTTTATAATTTTTTTTGGTTATATAGTGATCTTTTTGTCACTTTTTCTGGTTAATTTAAAACAAGTATTTGAATACAAATGACTTTCTGTTTAATCCCTCCACTTTCAGTCTGTGAATATCTCTGACTGGGAAATGTGTTTCGTACAGAGAGCTCCTAAATTTTTGAGTCTGTAAATTGCCATAAAGGTCACAAGTTAAAGGCTTGTTCACTGTTATTTAGTACAATTGGGATATAATGGCCATATCCGCACAATGGAGGTGAGCCTTCAAAGTCATAGCAGGGCCCAGGTTCTGCCCCTTCCTTCTTTTCTCCCTGGCTTGCTTTCCTAATCATGTGTTTTTCACTATACAGTATGCTGCCTAGTACCTGGCCCAAACTCAACATGACAGCCCATAGCTGTTTTGAATTTTCTTTGTCCCTTTTATCCTGTTATTTATATTTCTGCTTCTATGTTTTACTTTGCTGGAAAACTTTCATCTTTAGCTCAATAGGCTTCATATATACTCCCTATGAGACTCTAGTCTTCTGCAGAGAAGCCTTTGATTTCTACAACTTTATTAGAGACTGTTAAGGGATTCCTTCTTGCCCACTCCTTGATACACAAGAGTCTTGTGGCTAGAGTTACACTCATCTAAGAAAATGGAATAGCACATTTTATATGGCTGTCCCTTCTTCAAAAAAATTCATGCTTTGTCCCTGGGCTTGCTCTCTGTCTCCTTAATGTCATTTGATCTCTGCCATGGAACTAAATCTGAGGGGGAATTCTGGATATCAGGAGAGGAAACAGGTCCGGCGGATGACAAACAGACACAACCACAGAGGCGGTTTGAATCTGAATGTATTTTTCTGGGTATTTCCTAGTCCAGTCAAGTTAACATCTCAAATTAAGCATCACATTCATGTTAAAGCTTCAGTTTTCTCGGGCAGTACAGGATGTTTACCCATAGTCCAGCCATAGTCCGGTTGGCTAATTGGCGCATGTGGTTAAACTGCATCTTCATCTCCCGCCGGATCTGACACTCTATCACAATATCTGTTGGCTTTCTGTTGCTTTTGTTCTATTTGGGGAAGAAAGCCCACCAGCCAGTTCTAGTGAATCATTTAAGTGTCTCAAATTTTCCCTGCTTTGATGTCTCATGGAGAAGATCATGCACATATTAAACAGGATCTCCCTTGGTATCTTAGGTTAGTCCCCATTACCCAGGTGTCACAGTAACATAAATCCCACACGTGTTTTCAACTAATATACACAAGAAAATGAAACGGAAGTTAAAGTTTGGTGAAATTGTAAAAATCACTTTAAAATTACAAAATACAGGGTTTTGTTTTCTTGGTATAACATGACCCATTATTCTTTTGTGGAAAACAACATCTATTCTTTTCTTTTCTTAGGGATTTCAATTTCCTCTGATAATTTCACCCCACATAAGAATCCAGGGTAATGAGATAGGATCACAGTTTGTCCCTGTTGGGTTATTTGGAATTAAATGAATGTAGAGCCTTTTTCTTCTTAGTTTGATTGAACTCATAAGAAACATTCTTCCTTTTTAACAGATGAGAACAGAATATTACCCATGAGGCTAGCAGTCTCACCTGACATGTGTCATTCCTCAATCATTAATAAAGATAAATTACTCTCTTACTATGCCTTTCTGTGTGAAAAATCAGCTGAACTCTTTAGGCTGCTTCAGAGTCAATGATATAATTCAAGGTATCTTCTGTTAATATTTTATATCTAAATCTAGATTTATGTTGGTCATAACCTCAAGAATGATTTATGCACTAAATGAAATTCACCATGATGTAACTAAAGTATAAAAATCTTTTATTTAAAGCCAGTTCATATTATTTTTTCATATAGAGGAATAAAGTTTGCTGAAATTTCATAATAATAACTGTGGTTATCACTGGTAGATTATGAGCCAGTAGGCATTACACTCTACTGTGGTCCATAATGTTTATTTTTATAGAAGTAAAAATATTCACACTTTAGTGCTCTTGTTCTCTCTCTCTCTCTCACTCTCTCTCTCTCTCTCTCTCTCTCTCTCTCTGAGTGTGTGTGTGTGTATGTGTGTGTGTATGATTTTTGGGAAAGGTATCCCAGTTTCTTAGATGTGTTATTAATTATTCTAGAAACAAGAAAATAATACTCATACAATGTCATGTTAAAAATAAAATTAAATACTTTAATGCATAAAATATCTACTTTAATTGAAATGTGCAGCAGAGGAAAGATAGAAGCTGTAGAGACCACCTCCAGTAGATAGACATGGCCCCTTGTCAAGGAATGGGACCACACACCCATCTCAAAGTTTTTAACCCAGAAATGTTCCTGTCCAAAGGAAGAACAGGGACAAGAAATGGAGCAGAGACTGAAAGAAGGGCCAACAGGGGGACCGCCCACCTGGGATCCATTTTGTCTGCAGACACCAAGCCTGACACTGTTGCTATTGCCAAGATGTGTTGTTGACAGGAACCTGAGGTAATAATAGTTTCTTGGGAGGTTCGGCCAGCAACTGACTAATGCAGATATGGATGCTTGGCGCTAACTATCAGACTGACTTAGGGGACCCCGGTGGGGGTGCTGGCAGAAGACTGGAGGAGCAGAGGGGGATTGCAACCCCGTGGGAAGAACAGCATCACCTGACCAGATCACCCAGTGCTCCCAGGGACTAGACCACCAACCCAGGAGTGTACAGGGAGGGATTCATGGCTCCAGATACATATGTAGCAGAAGATGACCTTGCCTGACATCAATCGCAGGTAAGCCCTTGGTCCTGTGGAGGATCGATGGCCCAGTGTAGGGGAATGCTGGAACAGTGGGGCAGGAGAAGGTAGGTGGGTGGGAGAGCACACTCATAGAGGCACAGGACAGGGAAGAAGGGCAAATGTGGTATTCAAGGTTTGTAGAAGGGTAACGACAAGAGGGATATCATTTGAGATGTAAACAAATAAGTGATTAATAAAAATATAAATTTAAATTTGAAAAATGAAAGTAAAATTGAAACCAAGATTTTCTGTTTACAAACCTGGGCTCAAAACCACTATGTAATACTGGTTGCATAGTATAGAAGGTGTTTTTTATATCTGATTTGTACACTTAATCTCTCTGTTGGTTTGAATTAAGTATCTCCCTTAGTCTTGGACATTTGAAAAAATGTTTATTCTTTTTTAATGAGAGACAGAAAGGGGGTGAATCAAGATGAAGGAGGGGTGGAGAGACTGAAAAAATATTTTAAAAAATTAATAAAAGAATAAAACAAGACAGGTACAGCCAGGAGCTCAGGGAGCACAGGAGTCGAAGAGCAGCAGGGACAGTGTCCTCCTGTGCTCCATCCACACCCAGGAGCTGGGCTGAGCCACAGCCCTCTGTGGCAAGGGAGAGCTGGTCTCCCAATTTGCCAAGACAGGCTTGCAGGCTCACAGGAGGGACAAGCTCCAGCCAGAGACAGCAGAACAAACTAACACCAGAGATAACCAGATGGCAAAAGGCAAATGCAAGAATATTACCAACAGAAACCTAGGCTACATGGGATCATCTGAACCCAGATCTCCCATAACAGCAAGTCCTAGATACCCCAACACACCGGAAATGCAAGATTTGGATTTCAAATCACAGCTCATGATGCTGATAGAGAACGTTAAGAAGGACATGACTCCCATAAAGAAATACAGGAGAACACCAGTAAATAGGTAGAAGCCCTTAAAGAGGAAAAACAAAAGAATTACAGGGAAACACAACCAAACATGTGAAGGAATTGAACAAAATCATCCAAGATCTAAAAATGGAAGTAGAAACAATAAAGAAATCAGAAAGAGAACTCTGGAGCTAGAAAACCTAGGAAAAAGATCAGGCATCATAGATGAAAGCATCAACCACAGAATACAAGAGATAGAAGAGAGAATCTCAGGCGCAGAAAACCATAGAAAACATCGACACAACAGTCAAATGAAATGCAAAATGCAAAATGCAAAATACAAAAAGATCCTAACCAAAATATCGAGGAAATCCAGGACACAATGAGAAGACCAAACCTAAGGATTATAGGAATAGAAGAGAGTGAAGATTTCCAGCTTAAAGGGCCAAAAAATGTCTTAAAGAAAATTATAAAAGAAAACTTCCCTAACCTAAGAAAAGAGATGCCCATGAACATACAAGAAGCCTACAGAACTCCAAGTAGATTGTACCACCAAAGAAATTCCTCTGTCACATAATAGTCAAAACACCAAATGCATTAAACAAAGAAACAATATTAAATACAGTAAAGAAAAAAGGTTAAGTAACATGAAGGCAGACCTTTACACCAGAATACAAAACTTCTCACCAGAGACTATGAAAGCCAGAAGATCCTGGACAGATGTCATACAGACCCTAAGGGAACACAAATGCCAACCCAGACTACTATACCCAGAAAAACTCTCAATTAACACAGATGGAGAAACCAAGATATTCCATGACAAAACCAAATTTACACAATAGCTTTCCAAAAATTCATTAGATGCTAAGAAAGCGTTTGACAAAATCCAACACTCCTTTACGATAAAAGTCTTGAAATCAAGGATTCAAGGCCCATACCTAAATGTATTAAAAGCAACATATAGCAAACTAGTAGCCAATATCAAACTAAATGGAGAGAAACTTGAAGCAATCCCTCTGAAATCAGGGACTAGACAAGGCTGTCACTCTCTCCCTACATGTTCAATATAGTACTCAAAGTCCTAGCCAGAGCAATTAGACAACAAAGGGAGGTCAAAAGGATACAAATTGGAAAGGAAGAAGGCAAAGTATCACTATTTGCAAATGATATGATAGTATACTTATGTGACCCCAAAAATTCCACCAGAGAACTCTTAAACCTGACAAACAACTTCAGCAAAGTGGCTGGATATAAAATTAACTCAAACAAATCGGTAGCCTTCCTATACTCAAAGGATAAAGAGGCTGAGAAAGAAATTAGGGAAACGACGCCCTTCATAATAGTCACAAATAATATAAAATACCTTGATGTGACTCTAACCAAGCAAGTAGAAATTTGTATGACAAGAACTTCAAGTCTCTGAAGAAAGAAATTGAAGATCTCAGAAGGTGGGAAGATCTCCCATGCTCACGGATTAGCAAGGTTAATATAATAAAAATGTCCATCTTCCCTAAAGCAATCTACAGAATCAATGCAATCCCCATCAAAATGCCAATTCAATTCTTCATAGAGTTAGAAAGAACAATCTCCAAACTTATCTGGAATAACAAAAAAACAAAAAACAAAAAACAAAAAAAAAAAAAAAATAACCAGGACAGAGAAAACTATTCTCAACAATAAAAGAACTTCTGGCAGAATCGCCACCCCTGACCTCAAGCTATACTACAGAGCAATAGTGATAAAAAATTGGTATTCGTACAGTGACTGACAGGTAGATGAATGGAATAGAATTTAAGACCCAAAAATAAACCCACATATCTATGGTCACTTGATCTTTGACAAAGGAGCTAAAACCATTTGGTGCACAGCATTTTCAACAAATGGAGCTGGTTTAACTGGCAGTCAACGTGTAGAAGAATGTAAATTAATCCATTCTTATCTCCCTGTACAAAGCTCAAGTCCAAATGGATCAAGAGCCTCCACATAAAACCAGATATACTAAATCTAATAGAAGAGAAAGTGGGGAAGATTCTGGAGCACAGGGGCACAGGGAAATTTTTCCTGAACAGAACACAAATGGCTTATGCTCTAAAATCAACAAATGGGACATCACAAAATTGCAAAGCTTCTGTAAGGCAAAGGACACTGTCAATAGGACAAACAGAAAAGCACAGGTTGGGAAACGACCTTTACTAATCCTACATCTGATAGAGGGCTAATATCCAATATATACAAAGAACTCAAGAAGTTAGACTCCAGGGAAACAAATAATCCTATTAAAAATGGGGTACAGAGCTAAACAATGAATATTCAAATGAAGAATACCAGATGACTGAGAAAAACCTAAAGAAATATTCAATATCCTTTATCATCAGGGAAATGCAAATCAAAACAACCCTTAGACACCAGTCAGAATGGCTAAGATCAAAAACTTAGAGGACAGCAACTGCTGGTGAGAATGTGGAAAAAGAGGAACACTCCTTCAATGTTTGTGGGATTGCAAGCTGGTAAAAATCAGCTTGACTGATTCTGGTGGAAATAAGTTTGACTCTTCTTCAGAAAATTGGACCTGAGGACCCAGCATTACCACTTCTAGACATATACCCAGAAGATTCTCAACATGCAATAAGGACACATGTTCCACTATGTTCATAGTAGCCTTATTTATAATAGCCAGAAGCTGAAAAGAACCCATTTGTCTCTCAACAGAGGAATGGATACCAAAAAAATGTGGTACATTTACAAAATTGAGTACTATTCAGCTATTAAAAACAATGAATACATGAAATTCTTAGGCAAATGGATGGCACTAGAAAATATCATCCTGAGTGAGATAACCCAATCACAAAAGAACACACATGGTATGCACTCACTGATAAGTGGATATTAGCCCAAAACCTGAAAATATCCAAGATACAATTCACAGACCACATGAAGCTCAAAAAAGAAGGAAGACCAAAGTGTGACTTCTTTGGTCCTTCTTAAGAGGGGGATCAAAATACCCATGGCTCACAGCCAACCATTGGACTGAGCATAGGCTCCCCAGTGGAGCAGCTAGAGAAAGGACCCAAGGAGCTGAGGAGGTTTGCAGCCCCATAGGAGGAACAATAACATGTACCAACCAGGACCCCCAGAGCTCCCAGGGGCTAAACCACCAATCTAAGAGTACACATGGAGGGACCTATGGGTTTAGATCTGAAAAGGTAGATCCTTTTCAGACATCAATAAGAGGAGAAGCCAATGGTCCTGTGAAGTCTCAATTCCCCAGGGTATGAGAAAGCTAAGTTAGGAAACTGTGATGGGGGTGGGGGGAGTTTGATAAGCCCGTAGGGGGTTGGTATATGGGATATTCAGAGGGGGAATGAGGAAAGAGGATAAAAATTGAAATGTAAATAAAGCAAATGCCTAATAAAATAATAAATAAAAAATAAAAATTAAAAAAGATATCTGCTGAAACTTAATCATTATATAAAGAAAATCATGTTATAGTAAAGCAATAAAATTCAGAGATCATTGACTAAGCATTAATAGATTTTAAATCTTTATCTCAAAATTCATGAATATCCTTATGAAAGAAATGGGTAAAACCAAAAGGTGGGAAGTTACTTATATGTTTTGAATTTAACAAATCAAAATTGTCTAATATTAGAAAAATAAAAAGTTATTAGAAAAAATAACTTGTAAAGACAAAAGAAAAAAATTGGTTCCAAATTTCATACAAATGATCAAGTAAAGTACAAGACCGAAAGAGAGCAAGAGGAAGAGAAGGGGAAATATAACATGGAGAACATAGGGACCAAGGATTCACTTATTGCAACCTCACAGTAGCTCTATGCAGCAACTATCCACAGGAAAGAACATGCCTGTGGAAACTCTGAGATGAGACAGAGGTTCCTGTGCACATCACAGCACAAAGCACAATATTAGAAAGGTTAGAGGAAGGGCTTCACTCAGCTGTGCCACCATTCTCCTGTGAGCCAACATTGTATCATACGATAAGATTGGCATTTATTTACAGCTTTTGCAGTGAGGAAAAAAGCACACCAGAGGACAAGAGTCACATCAAGCATTCTATGGTGCTTCACCTCTGACTTTCCACCAATAGTACTAGGATTAATAGCAGACCCAGGCCATCTAAGGGCAAGAAGAAACAATAAAAAGAGGCAGAGCGATAGGTAGACTCTGAGTTCTTCTCTGTGGGATCATTCTGCTAACGACTGTACCAAGTCAGCAAAACTAGGCAATAACAGAGCGTAGCACCAATAACATAGCACCAATCCAGGCTAGCCTGATAGAGACTGGCTTTCTCTAACCCAGTCTTAGTGCCCATGCCAACACCTAACCTGATAACAAGATGACAGCTCCACATACAGGGAATAAACCTTCCCAGAGAGAAAACCCAAAGTCTGTGCTAGTCCCTGCCTCAGCACAATTGCAGCTGCTACACTACATTCCTATAGAATTTAAGAGCTGTATCTTCCAAATGTGGGAATCCCAAAGGTGAATAGACATTTCACAGGTCACTGTCCAGTTTGTGAGACACAGACTTAGAATATTCTTGTAGAAACAGAAGGTCAGAATATCCACCTTGGGACTTTAAACACAGCTTATCAAAGCCAAAATGAAATTCACTTTTAATCAATGAGACACAAATCATACTGTCCCATATGCTTATGGGACAGAGTAGTTGGGAGTGCTTGAGCCAGGAATCCGAAAAGCATCTCATCCTAGATTCAAAATCTCCTTCAAGGACATCCTAAGGAAAATCTCAAACGACACGTACCTCAATCATATAGCTTACGGATATATATACTCAGAAGAGTATTCCAACTGCATTTGGAGCAGAGCCAGAGCCCTACTGAAGCACCAAATGGTAGTTCTGCCTGCCAAGTGTATATGCAATTCTGTTCTCCCCAATGAATGCTGAGTATAGTGCCAAGCCAATACCTCCACTAGACTGAGCAGTCTGGCCAATGTTCTCCCTGGGCAGATCAACCACTATTCTCATGAATAAATGCCTTTGACAACTATTGAAACTAACTTAGGGAGCTCAACTATACCTGTCTGGAGTTTTTCTGAGCTAAATCAACCAGAATCATATGCTATATTAAGGAGTAAAGATCTACGATTACCTGTAAAAGTCAAAAGGAGCAGTTATACTGATAAATGCACAAAAACCAATGCTGAGCACAAATGTGTGAAATCAGCGAATCACATACCATCAAAAGAAAATAATCGATATAACCAAATTATTGAATTCAGTTTTCTAATATCTTGTTGTCAAGGACACAAGTAAAATATACAGGTGTTTCTTACTACAAGTCAATGTAAGGATTAATAGTAAATCGCTCAGACGGACTACCGCCACAGTCTTAGTCATGTCCACCTGAGACAGTGCTGGGAGGTATAATTTCTTGTGAATCCAACCTCCGAAGATGATTCTCAAAAGCAAAAGAGGATAAAACAGTGGAAAAGAGAGGACATGATCAAACTATGAGGAGACAATCCACAGCCACACATCCATAGCTGACAAATGTTCTGTAGTGGAATTCAAAGTCACTGAAGGAACTGAAATGTTGAAAAAGAATTCAGAGTTTTATGTTTAAAAAGGATCAGTGGTCATATAGAGAACTAAATAAACATAGGCTCAAAAGAAGAAGGACCTGGACAGCGAGGTTACCAAAATGAAGGTTGCAGTCAGTATTTTCAAGGAGAAACTCTAAACTACAAACATCAAAAAAAATAACTTGTTGAAAACTAATCAACTAGCAATTCTGGAAATAAAAGAATGAATAAAATGGCTGTACATGACAAAAATATAGCCAACTTTAAAATGAATAAGGAAAAACTGATAACATTTCCCTGAACTTGAAACAAGGCAACGTAACCACTCTCTTTTCTCCAATATGGTGCTCAATTGTTAAAGCAACAAGACAAGATAAAGACATAGTGATAAAATAAGAAAAAAAAGAAGCCAAATTACCCTTATTTATAAATAACATGATTGTAAACTTAAAATATCCTACAATCTGCACTCAGAAGCTTTTAGATATAATAAAATACTTTTAGTGTAATTACAGGACACAAAGTTAACATGTAAAAGGAGATTTTCTGTATATAATAATGATTCTTCTGAGAATTTTTTTGAAAAATTATTATTTTTATTTTTATTTAATTTTATACATAAATGTAATATGATCAGATCAAATCCACACCAATCTTTTCCCTCCAATTCTCCCCATACTCACATCACCAACTTTCCATGCCAAATTCTTGTACTATTATCTTTTATTGTACTATATTTTTATTGGATATTTCATTTATTTACATTTCAAACACTATCCCCTTCCCTGGTTTCCTCTCTGCAAACCCTCTATCCTGTTCCCTCTCCCTATGCTTCTATGAGGGTGCTGCCTGACCCACCCAACCACCCACTCCCACCTCACTGCCCTGGCATTCCAATACACTGGAGCATCAAGCTTTCAAAGGACCAAGAGCCTCTCCTCCCACTGATGGGAGGCCATCCTCTGCTACATATGTGGCTGGAGCAATGGGTTCCTCCATGTGTATTCTTTGGCTGGTGTTTAGTCCCTGGGAGCTCTGGGGGTCTGGTTAGTTGATATTGTTGATCTTCCTATATGATTGAAAACCCCTTCAGCTTCTTTCCCTAACTTATCCACTGGGTTCTTTATGCTCAGTCCAATGATTGTCTATGAGCATCTGCATCTGAATTTGTCAGGCTCTGGCACAGCCTCTCAGGAGACAGCTGTATCAGACTCCTGTCATTGTACTATTTTTTAGCCACTGAGTCTCCTCAGTGCTCCCAATATGGACATAAGTATAGGGCCATTCACCAGAATGTGAAAAGCTTCTCAGGGTTTTCACATGAGGTATATTGACTCCCCCTAAGTTGTCAATAACTCCTCAGCTGGGAGTGGGACTCCATGGTTTCCTTCTCCATAAGTGTTATAATGGTTGCTGTTTTGATCTTGTAAAGGTCATCAGCATACAGGGTCACAGCTGTTATGACTTCATGAATGTAGTGTCTCGGTCATTCCATGTCCAGAAAACTCTATCTCACTACAGTACTCTATTACCTCTACCTCTTAATGCTGTTCTGCTCATACTTCTGAGACGGTCCCTGAGTCTTCTGGGAAGGGTATGATATAAATTCCCCATTTAATACAATGCAGTCTCTGCATTTTGACCAGTTATGAGTCTTAGTATTCATTGCTACCTGCTGAAAACAAAAGTGCTTCTCTGGTGAGCATTTAGAACTGCATTGGTCTATGGCTATGAAAACAAGTAATTATGGGGTCATTTAATACCTCATCTGCTCACCTTAATGGGTAATCGCAAGTTCTCCCGATGGCCTGTGACCTATCCACTACATATTTTCAGTCTATTTAATAGTAGTACAAATTCTTTCTTGTGTTTGGTTAGTTACTCCAAAACCATTTGTGCACTATTACACCAGATTCACATGACAGTAAGACTACTGATAACCTTACCCATAAGTATGCAAAATACCATTAGTACCATAAAAAACCTACCTAAAGAGATGAAGTTTACAGGTGACTACAGGTTGTCTTCTGTGTTCCATGACTTAAGTGTGTGGTATCTTCAGCAGTAGGTCTTTACCTTAAGTTCTGTAGAGTCCTCAAGCAAAGCTGAAATAGCCTGTATTTTTAACTTTTAAAAAGTATCTAAGAATAAAACTAACCATGGAAGTGAAAGCCTAAATACACACACACACACACACACACACACACACACACAATTGGTGGAAGTCATCCCACTCACTTGGATTGGCAGAATTAATATTATGAAATGGATGCATTTCACCAAAAATACTCTACATCTCAGTCTTAAAATCTCTTCACAGACTAGAGAATCCCAAATTACTTACATAAGTAGAAAAGATCTCAGATAGTCAAAACAATCCTAAGCAGAAAGTAAGTTGTTGGAGATATCACAACTCTGACCTCAAATTATACAGAGCTCAATTATACAGTGACAAAGCTAACATGCTACTGACATAAGATCAGATAGACATATCAATAAAACATTATAGCAAACAGTGTCATGCCTGGGAAAGTAGTTCTGGACTGTACAAGAAAGCAAGCTATACAACTCACAGAGAACAAGTCAGACAAGAAATCTTTCTCTGTTCCTCCATGGTCCTGCCTCTCTTCTAGATTGAATTCCTGCCCTGACTTCCTTTCATGATGGACTGAGAATGAATGAAATGAACAGAATAAAATAAACCCTTTTTCACCCAAATTATTTTTTGTCAGTGTTTTATCAGAATAATAGAAAAGCAAAACACTACTTATATTGTAAATATAAATAAATAAATAAATAAATAAATAAATAAATAAATAAGCCTGTCTCACTGGAATTTTGAGACTGAGATGTAGAGTATTTTTGGTGATACAGCCATTTTACAATATTAATACTGCCAATCCAGGTGAGTGGGAGGACGTCTACCAATTTCGTGTGTGTGTGTGTGTGTGTGTGTGTGTGTGTGTGTGTGTGTATGTGTGTTTAGGTTTTCACTTTCATGGTTAGTTTTATTTTTGGATACTTTAAAAAAGTTAAATAAATATGCAAATTAAGACAAACATTAAACTGATCCTTTGTGCTAAGACACGAATGAATTTTTTAAAGTCACTTTACATTTGTAGAACTTGTAGGTACTGTGTAAATGCAGGCACAGCTAGCTTCTGTAAAACTAAGAGTGATATTCCTTCTGTTCCAGCAGTAGCGACATTCTAGCCTGGATGTGATGAAGTGAAAGTAGACCATGTGCCAAATGAGATGGACTATAGAGCTGCCAGCATGGGACTGGGCTTTCTAAAGCTCTATTGATATACTGAATCCTGGCATTTAAAATGTCCGCTTCAAAGTCAACCACCGGACCTATCCTGCAATACATGAAGGAGCTTGTGCAGAGGGCATTGTCCAAATGAATTTGCCCAGATCTTCCAAATACCCTTAGATGTGTAGGCTCACCTCACTTTTCTCTGCCACTCATGCTAATCCTAGAAGTCCGAGTTACTTTTTAAATGGACTTTATTGTCCACTAGAAGCTTTGTAACATCTTGTTTTCAAGAAGAGAATAAGTTGAAAACAACCATTAGGTTAGAGGTGTTCCAGGAGAGGTTTGACTCTATGCAAACAAATGTGATGCTAACACAGTGAAGAGCCAGAGGTTTTAAGTTTTGTAGCCAACTTTAGTGGGACAGCCATAGGACAGGGGCCTAGGGAACAAGAGCGTATCATCTCACACAAGCTGATTGCCCAACCATGGTTGATCATTTGTTATTCAGAAGCTATAGTTTCTGAATCATTCTATGGAAGGGAAAACTGTCCTCTATGTTTGACTGGTTTCTAAAACTCTAAAATATACAGCGCCTGACAAAATGATAAACTAGCATGGCTAGAGGCTTCGTCCTTCAAATCAGCTTTGTATAAACTAGAGCCTCTGGAAAGAAATACAAGCTCAGGAACAGACAGATGCTTGTGGGAAGGTAAGTTTCCTAAATAGCTTTGTAGTGAGAAGACAGAAGAGGTTACTTCTTCACTAAAAAGTAGAATGGAGAAAAACAAAGTTCTATTTTTAAAGAATGAGGGTGTTGCTCACTGCTAAAGACCTTGCCTGGCATGCACAGGCCCTAGATTTTTAGTACACACACACACACACACACATACACACACACACTGTTCGTAGGCCTCCCTTGCATTATTTTATAACAATTACTAATCAGTCATCACACAAGCATTAGTGTGTGTGTGTGTGTGTGTGTGTGTGTGTGTGTGTGTGTGTGTGTATTTAAGAAGGTTAGTGGCCTGTGAGCAGATCTTCACATCCTTCAATACCATCATGTCAGGAAGTCATACAGGATATCTTCCAAGACTCAAATTAGCTTTGGATTCATCCCTGATTTTGTGACCTGTACAGGTAAGTGCAAGGTTAGCCAGGTTCCATGATGCTCACCACACAATGAAGAGACAGAAGACAGAAGTAGATGTGCCGATTGGGGTAAGAGGAAACACACACACACACACACACATAGACACACACATACACACTCCATACAGTGAAAATAGGAAGAAGTTCAAATTTTAAAATTTCAAAGAAGCAGTGGTGAGGAACTTTATACAATTGAAGAAAGATAAAAAATCTCAGATACAAAAAACAATGGACAATTTACCTGTGAAATGAAATTGGGAATAATTTAGAATGTCAACAACAAAGAAATGATTCTGATAGTCCTGCAAAAATGAAGAAAATATCCAAAAATGAAAAATAGTTTTCTAGGGCTGGATGACAGCTTAGCAGGTATTGTGTTTGCTTTAAAATAAGAAGACTGTCTTAGCAGGTAACGTTTGCTTTAAAATACAAAGACTTGCCTTCAGACCGTCAGAACCCATATGAAAGCCACATAGACGTGTGCATCTGCCCCAAATCCCAGCAAGCACGACAGACATGGGAATATTTGGAGGAATGAGCTGAAAAGAGCTGTATGTTAGTTACTTGATAAAATCCTATTCAACACCTTCCTTCACAGGAAAGAATGAGCATTGACCTATACAAAGCTTTAGAACTAAAATCGATCTGTTTGTATATGACTCATTCTGATCAATCCTAGTACATATAAGTAATGGTTATTTATTACATGGAGTATGAATACCAACAGGCTTTTACTCAAAAGAAGCTAAATCTTCAGGTCAAATTAATGTTTAAATATTTCTGGATGGTGATAATACTGTCACTTGATCAATTTTTTAAAAAGGTCTAGAATTATAATTCCATTTATATTAATTTTGGTACTTATACTTTAATGACTGTGCTATTTAGGGTTACTACTGCGGTGATGAAACACCATAGCCAAAGCAAAATGAAGAGAAAGGGTTTATTTTGGCTTATGCTTCCACACTGCAGCCCACCATGGAAGGAACTCAGGACTGGGACCTAAGTGGGCTGGAAGCTGGAGGCAGGAGCTGATGCAGAAGCCAAGTCTGGCTGCTCACAAGCTTGCTCCCTCGGGGTTGCTCAGCCTGCTTTGTTATAGAATCCAGTACTTCCGGCTGAGGGATGATACCATCTAAAACGGGTCTTGGACCTTCCCCAGTAGTCCCTAATTCACAAAGTACCCTACAGTTTTGCCTACATCTAGAACTTATGCATGCATTTGCATAATTGGGATTCCTGACTCTCAGAAGATTTTAGCTGGTATCAACCTGACTTAAAACTAAAAGGAGAAATCATTTGAAATGTAAATAAATTATATCGAATAAAAAAGTTAAAAAAAAACTATCCAGCACAATGATTTTAAAGATAATTTTTTAATCAAACTTTTTTATGTGAAGTGAAACTATGGACCCATTGCTTAACTATACACAGACATCTAGAACACTTTATTTTTAGGATGCTTTCCATTCCCTATGCTTTTTCCTATGCTGAGAATAATCCTCTATCAAATATATTTATAGCAGTAGCAAAATATGCAACAAGAAAGTGATATGAACATATTTCATTATATGCAAACTTACTGTATATACTTTAAGGTTACTACTAGTATTCAATATTCATGTAAAAGCATACTTATACAGAAATTATTTAAGTTCTTAATAGAATTGTTAAATTATATAATCTAACATTTAAGGCAAGGGAAATAAAGCACATTGTGACAATTAATCTGGATTGTCAGTTTTCCTGCATTTAGAGTCACCTAGGAGATGTATACCTCTCGATATGTCTGACGGGATATTTTCTGAGTGGTTTATCTGAGGAAGGAAGATTCATCCTGGATATGGATGACAATATCCGCAGTAGGCTGAATTCCCAGAGTACCAGCAATCATCTCACTTTGTTTCATGACTCTGGATATAATATTACATATTCAATAAAGATAATTCTAAGTTTATTGAAGGCAGAATTATAAACATTTTCAAATAACATTGAAGATTTACATGGAAAATATTTCTGGTAAAATTCAAGAAATAAATAGACAAACATGTTAAAATTGACTATTTCATAGAAAAATTTACATTAAAATGGTAGCTATAAAAAGTCTTCTAAATTCATTGAAGGTGGAATTAGAAATATTTGTGATAAATATTTCTCATAAATCAAAGATAAAATCAAATATTTACATTGAAAACATTTCTGATAAATTAGAGAAAGTATATAGAAAGTCATATTAAAACTGAAGATTATCAGGAAAAATAATGCAGATAAAATGGTAGCCATAAAAAATTACTAAATTAATTAAAAGGGAATTACAAATATTTTCTGATAAAATTGAAGATTTATATGAGAAATACTTTGTTAGTCTATGTCTTTTATTGGAGAGTTGAGTCCATTGTTGTTAAGAGATATTAAGGAATACTGATTGTTGCTTCCTGTTATTTTTGATGTTATTTTTATGTTTGTGTGAGTAACTTCTTTTGGGTTTGTTGGAAGAAGATTACTTTCTTGCTTTTTCTAGGGTATAGTTTCCCTCCTTGTGTTGGCATTTTCCATCAATTATCCTTTGTAGGGCTGGATTTGTGGACAGATATTGTGTAAATTTGGTTTTATCATGGAATATCTTGGTTTTTTCTATCTATGATGATTGAGAGTTTTGCTGGGTATAGTAGCCTGGGCTTGCATTTGTGTTCCCTTGGGGTCTGTATGACATCTGTCCAGGATCTTCTAGCTTTCATCATCTCTGGTGAGAAGTCTGGTGTGTTTCTGATAGGTGTGCCTTTGTAAGTTACTTGCCCTTTTCCCTTACTGCTTTTAATATTCTTTGTTTAGTGAAGTTGGTGTTTTGATTATTATGTGCTGGGAGGATTTTCTGTTCTGGTCCAGTCTGTTTGGAGTTCTGAAGGCTTCTTGTATGTTCTTGGGAACCTCTTTCTCTAGGTTAGGGAAGTTTTCAACAATATCTTCTTGTTGAAGATATTTACTGGGCCTTTAAGATATAAATTCTTTCTTCTATACCTATAATCCTTAGGTTTGGTCTTCTCATTGTGTCCTGGAGTTCCTGGATGTTTTGGGTTACCAGCTTTATGCATTTTGCATTTTCTTTGACTGTTGAGTCAATGTTCTCTATGGTACCTTCAGCACTTGAGGTTCTTTCTTCTATCTCTTGTATTCTGTTGTTGATGCTTGCATCTAAGACTCCTGAATTCTATCCAAGGTTTTCTATCTCCAGAGATGTCTCACTTTGTGATTTCTTTATTGTTTCTACTTCTACTTTTAGATGCTGGATGGGTTTGTTCAGTTCCTTCCCTTGATTGTTTGTGTTTTCCTGTAATTCTTTATTGGACTTTTGTGTTTCCTCTTTAAGGGCTTTTACCTTTTGACCTGTTGATGTTCTCCTGTATTTTTTTTAAGGTAGCTATTTAAGTCTTTCTTGAAGCCCTCTATCAGCATCATGTGATACAATTTTAAATCCAATTCTTGCTTTTCCTGTATGTTGGGTAATCTGAGACTTGCTGTGGTGGGAGAACTGGGTTCTCATGTTGCCATGTGGCCTTGGTTTCTGTTGGTAGGGTTCTTATGCTTGCCTTTCACCATCTGGTACTAGTTGGTATTCTTGTCTCTGGCTGGAGTTTGTTACTCCTGTGGGCCTGTAAGCCTGTGTCTGTGCTCTTCTGAGCTCAAAATGAAAGTACTGCTGGGAGATCTCTCTCTCCTGGTGGGGCTAAGCACAGAAGGCTGTGGTGTCTCCTGGCTCCCTGGTGCAAATCACAACTCTCAAATTTTTTTTATTGAATATCATCTTCATTTGCATTGCCAACGGTAAAACCTTTCCTGATATCCTCCCTCCCCTAAGATTCCCAAGCCCTCTCCCTCCCCCTTCCCCCTGCATCCACATATATGCCCCTCCATCTAACACACTCCCCCTCCCCCCTCCATTTCCCTTTGTTGGGGCCTCTATTGAGCCTTTACCTGACCAAGGACCATTCCTCCAACTGATGCTCAACAAGACCTTCCTCTGCCACATTTTTGGCTGGAACCATGTGTGCCCCTTGGTTGATGGTTCAGTCCCTGGGAGTCTTGGGGCATCTGGGTGGCCGAAATTATTGTTCTTCCCATGGGGCTGTAAACCCCTTCAGGTCTTCCAGACCATCCTCCAGCTCCACCACTGGGGACCTCATGCCCAGTCCAATAGTTGGTTGCTAGCATCTGCCTCTGTATTTGTAAGGGCCCCTCCGGAGACAACCATGGCATGCTCCTTTTGGTATGCACTTCTTGTCATCCATAAAAGTGATGGGTTTGGTGACTGTTTATAGAATGAACCCCCAGGTAGGTCAGTCTCTGGATGACTTTACTTCAGCCCCTGCTTCACACATTGTCTCCTTTGTTGCTCCTGTGAGTATTTAGTTTCCTTTCTTAAAGGAACCAAAGCACCCCCACTTAAGTCCTCCTCCTTCTTTAGCTTCCTGTGCTGGGTGAATTGCAACTTGTTTATTTTGAGCTTTTGGTCTAACATCCATTTATTAGTGAGTGCATACCATGTGTGTTCTTTTGTGATTGGGTTGCCTCACTCAGGATGACACTTTCTAGCTCCATCCATTTGCCTAAGAATTTAATGAATTCATTGTTTTTAATAACTGAAAAGTACTCCATTGTGTGTATGTACCATAGTTTCTGTATGCATTCCTCTGTTGAGGGACATCTGAGTTCTTTCCTTCTTTTGGCTATTATAAATGAGGCAGCTATGAACATAGTGGAGCATGTGTCCTTATTACATGTGGAAGCATCTTCTCGGTATATGGCAAAGAGTGGTATAGCTGGGTCCGCAGGTAGTACCGGGTCTAATTTTCTGAGAAATTGCCAAACTGATTTCCAGAGTAGTTTTATCAGCTTGCAATCCCACCAACAATGGAGAAGTATTCCTTTTTCCCCACATCCTCTCCAGCATCTGCTCTCCCCTGAGTTTTTCATCTTAGTCATTCTGACTGGTATGAGGTGGAATATCAGTATTGTTTTGATTTGCATTTCCCTGATAACTAAGGATGCTGAACATTTCTTTAGGTGCTTTAGAGCCATTCGAGTTTCCTCAGTTGAGAATTCCCTCTCTCTATCCCAGAGCTAAACAGGTTTTTTTTTTTAATTTATTGATATATTTATTTACATTTCAAATGATTTCCCCTTTTCTGGACCCCCACTCCCCGAAAGTCCCATCAGTCCCCTTCCCTCCCCCTGTTTTCCCACCCAACCCTTCCCACTTCCCTGTTTTGATTTTGTTCTATACTGTTTCACTGAGTCTTTCCAGAACAAGGGGCCACTCCTCCGTTCTTCTTGTACCTCATTTGATGTGTGGATTATGTTTTGAGTATTCCAGTTTTCTAGGTTAATATCCACTTATTAGTGAGTGCATACCATGATTCATTTTTTGAGTCTGGGTTACCTCACTTAGTATGATGTTCTCCAGCTCCATAAATCAGCATCCTTTCATGCTTAAAGTCTTGGAAAGAACAGGAATTCAAGGCCCACACCATGAAATTCTTAGCTAAACAGGTTTTTAAAGAGGGTTATTTGATTCTCTGGAGACTAACTTCTTGAATTATTTGTATACATTGGATATTATCCCTCTATATTGGTAAAGATCTTCTCCCAATTTTTTGGTTGCCATTTTGTCCTATTGACATTTTCCTTTGCCTTACAGAAGCTTTGCAATTTTAGGAGATCCCATTTGTTGATTCTTGTTCTTAGAGCATAACCCATTAGTGTTCTGTTCAGGAACTTTTCCCCTGTGCCCATGTGTTCAAGATTTGTCTCCTCTATAAGCTTTAGTGTGTCTGGTTTTATGTGTAGATCCTTGATCCACTTGGACTTGAGCTTTGTACAAGTGAATAAGAATGGGTCGATATGCATTTTTCTGCATGCAGAGCTCCAGTTGATGCAGCACCATTTGTTAAAAATGCTGTCTTTTTCCACTGGATGTTTTTAGCTCCTTTGTCAAATATCAAGTGACCGTACGTGTGTGAGTTCTTTTCTGGGTCTTCAATTCTATTTCATTGATCTTCCTGCCTGTCTGCATACAAATACCAAACAGTATTTATAACTATTGCTCTGTCGTAAAGCTTGAGGTCAGGAATGGCGATTCCCCCAGAAGATCTTTTGTTGTGGAAAATAGTTTTTGCTATCCTGGGTTTTTTGCTATTCCAGACGAATTTGAGAATTCCTCTTTCTAGATCTATGAAGAATTGATTTGGGATTTTGATGGGAATTGCATTGAATCTGTATATTGCTTTTGGCGAGATGGCCATTTTACTATATTGATCCTGCCAATCCATGAATATGGGAGATCTTTCCACCTTCTGAAACTTTCTTCGATTTCTTTCTTCAGAGGCTTAAAGTTCTTGTCATATAGATCTTTCACTTGCTTCATTAGGGTCACACCTAGGTATGAAATATTATTTGGGACTATTGTGAAGGGTGTCATTTCCCTAATTTCTTTCTCCTCTTGTTTATTCTTTGAGTAGAGGAAGACCATGGTTATTTTATGGCTACTGTAGGTCTAGGTACTACATTAAGGTAGTCATAAGGACAGTCACAATTCCTTGCTCCAATCTTACCTGAAGAACAAATCTAAAAAGCTAGGTCCAATTTTTTAGCTCTATCTCAGAGTAAAATACACAGGGATTTTGAGTACCTTTAAAACTATTCAGAATTCAACAGATCATGTTAAAAATTATTTTTTAAATACTTTCAATCTATCAACCTATGTTTTTGTTTATGTTGTTTTCCTATATTCTATAGAACTGATTTCTATGCTTATCTTTACCATTTATTTTTGTGGTGGTTTGAACAGAAATGGCTACCACAGACTCATGTGTGTGAATGCTTGGTCTATACCGAGTGGCACTACAAGGAGGTATGGTCTAGTTGGAGTAGGTGTGACCTTGTTGAAGGAAGAGTGTCACTATGGTGGACTTTGGAGTCTCCTATGTTTAAACTATGTCCAGTGACACAGTCTCCTGCTACTGCCTGTGGATCCAGAGCTCTCCGCTCCTTCTCCAGAACCATGTCTGCCTACATGCCACCATGTTTCCTGCCATGACAATAACAGACTAAACTTCTGAAACTGTAAGTCTGCTCCAATTAATGTTTTCCTTTATAAGAGTTGCTACAGTCATGATGTCTCTTTACAGAAATAGAAACTCTACGATACCTTTTTATACTTACTTTACTAATTTGCTCTTATTTTGTGTTTTTAAATTATTTCTTGAGAACTTCATACATGAATAATAATGAGTTTTGATCAAATTCCCTTGCCTCCTTAAAACTGCCCCATGCATCGCATTGCTCTTCAGTCCCAATGCCAGGTGTTTTTTTAGACCTACTGATGTTACTTGATACTACAGGAGACTTATGAACATAGGGTCATCCATTGGAATAAAGGCACCCTATCAAGGGCCACAACTCAAAGAAACTGGCCCTCCTTTCCCCATTAGCCATTGATTGCCAATTGTTCCCTAACTAGGGTTAGGACTTCATGAGCCCTTTCCCTGATCCATCCCAGAATTTTGACTGACTTGATTTCATTCAGGTTTAATATAAGCAATCACAGGTGCTGTGAGTTCTAATGGGGAGCAATCCTCTCATAACCAGAAACCAATGGCTCACTACATGCACTAATATCTGACTCTTACAAACATTTTACTTCCTCTTCTGAGATGATGCCTGAGCCTTGGGGAAGAGGTGGTATGATATAAATGGTCCATTTGTAGTTGACAATTTCAGACTTTTACTTGCTACATATTGGCCAGTTATGGATCATTCTATTAATCATCACTTAACACCAAAAGAACCTTCTGTGATGATGGTTGACAGCTGTACTGATCTATGTGTGGGAAGCCATTAGAGATCCTCACTTCAGCCCGAGGGCTGACAAGGCAAAGGTCCTGAGTAAAACAAAGAAGAGCCTCTCCCGCGATTGCAGGTGGAAGGAAGTCCTGAGATAACTTCAGGGTGCTCCAGACTATGTAAACATCAGATGTCTCCACTGGAGGACCCTTATCTCTTCCCACTGAAACTGCTAAGATTGCCCCTACCTCATTTGTTCTTGTCTTGAGAAGAGCTCTTCCTCTGAGAGCTTAAAACCTGTGTACTCCAGAACATTAAAGGAGACCTCGACATTTGAACCCCCACTGCCTGGTCTCCTTTCTCCCCCCCCCCTTTGACCCTCAGGTAGTACCCCTTCGGGACCCTGGAATAAATGGACCTGCCGGACAGGTCATCTATGGATAAAAAGATAAGTATTCAGGAGGCACTTTAATATCATGTCCATTTAACTGAATAATAGTAACAAGTTCTCTGTGAGGAACTCTAACTATCTCAGTCATTGGTTCTTGGCCCTCTTAACAGTAAAAATCATGAATTCTGTCTTATGTAGTAGAACTTAAATCCACTAGGAAAGTAGTTGTTTACTCTTGAATCATTCATATGCATTTTGTTCCAATGTGACTGTCTGAAAATGCTGGTGATTACAGTGGCTTGCAGGATTCATAGCTGGTTAAGACCTTCTTCTTTCAGTACTGGTCATAGCACCTTCTTTTTTGAGTTTTTTTGAGGATTTTTTATAAATTTATTTATTAAATTACTTTATTTATTTACATTCCAAATGTTGTCCCCCTCCCTGATTTCTTCACCCCATCCCCCACCCCTTTTGCCTGTTAGAGGACACCTAGCTGACACTTAACAGGGTAAGTTTGCTGACTCTAGTCTAGAAAAGTGAGTAAGCTGCCTAAGGTGGTATTTTTTTCTTTTTTCTTTTTTGCAATTTTCATTGCTTTATTTTTTTATTTTTATTTTATATATATATTTTTTTTTACTTTCTATATTCTTTGTTTACAATCCAAAAGCTTTCCCCTTTCCCAGTTCCCCCCTCCCCATATGTCCCATAAGTCCTCTTCTTTCCATCCATTCTCCTATCTTTCCCCCTCCCTTTTCTCTTGTCCTACAATGCTGGATCAAGCCTTTCCAGGATTAAGGGCCCCTTTCTTCCTTCTTCATGGGAATCATTTGATATGGTAATTGTATCTTTAGTATTCAGAGCTTCAGGACTAATTAATATCCACTTATCAATGATTGCATTCCATGTGCATTCTTTTGTGATTGCGTTACTTCACTTAGGATGATATTTTCCAGTTCTATCCATTTGCCTAAAAAATTCATGAATTCATTGTTTTTAATTGCTGAATAGTATTCCATTGTGTATACATACCACAATTTCTGTATCCATTCCTCCATTGAGGGATATCTGGGTTCTTTCCAGCTTCTGGCTATTATAAATAAGGCTGCTATGAACATAGTGGAGCATGTGTCCTTATTGCATGCTGGGGAATCCCCTGGGTATATGCCCAGGAGAGGTATAGCAGGCACCTTCTAGCACTACAAAAGCTAGCCCTTTCAAGGAAGCATCCAGGTCAGTGCCAGTTTTATTTCTCTAATGCCTATAACTCACATATGTGATATTTTTGCCACTGTAGAAACACACTATTATAGAAATATGGCAAAATATGCACATAGTAAAATGCATTGCTCATAGACTTCTAAGCTAGAACTGACCTGAAAACCTTCTCCCTAATAACTAGCTTTCATGATACCAGCAAGCACTATGCAGGCTTCCAAAGGAGAGAGGTGGCCAAAGGTCTATACAAGCATGATGCTATGAACCACAATAAGGACCAGCACAGCACTATGTTTCTGATGGTACAGTAGAGGTATCCATACCTTGGGAGTAACCAGCAGTTCTCTAATTGGATTTAAAATCTATTCAAGAGAAGAAAAACAATTCATGGGTCAGAAAACCTAGCCAACTATCCAGAGCTAGTGTAGTCATGGATTTTTTAGAATTTATAACCACAACTCTACTAAACCAACATAGCCTCTAAGTTTAATGTAAAAATTATTCTTTATATCCTCAGAGATAGTTCTCATCCTTTATCAAGGAAACCTCTCTTTGCAATAGATGGAGACCATTACAGAAAACCACAATCAATCAAAATACAGACCTAAGAAGCCCAGTCCCCATGAATACATCTACAAAATAAGTTCTCAAGGAACACTGTGGAACAAGAGATGGAAAGAATCTAAGAGCCAGAGGATCAAAGAGTTTGTTGTGAGATTTTTGTCTCCTAGTAGTGTCAGAAGCTGCACCCATAAAGTCTCAGCACCATGGTTGCCTAACTATGAGCTGAACAAGGACAACAAAAGGAGACATGCTAGTGTGGTTGAAGAAAGTTCAAGAGATCACAACCCTACACAAGGAACTATGGGCAAGTAAGTATGCTGGTCTTAAGAGAAAAAGTCACACCCAAGGAAGAACATACCATACAATAGGGTATCTAACACCATATGGTCATCTATAGAAACTTACATACTAGTAACATTCTACAAACTCAGAAGCTTTTATTTAATCAAATACAAATCTAAGAAAGAGGTAAATCTCCTGCTAGAGGCAAAAACGTATTTTGTCTATAGTTGGTGGGACTTCTCACTATAAAAAATATCCCATTTTTTTTCAGCATGTGAAGTCAGTTTCTGTTTCTTAAAACTATGGCATATGGTGTCCCGTATAAAATTTTGGTTAGCCAAAGTCATTGGAAATGGGAATAGCTATAAAAATAAAACTGAAAGAAAATGCATAGATGCACTCTGCATTTCTAAGTAATCACATATTCAAAAGGGGATTCACAAGCATAGGGATTAATTTTTAAATTATAAAATAATAGTAGGCTTAAACATTTATTCTTATTTCATGGAAGAACAAGAGAAAGAACTGCATATATGAGATTAAATAACAGTCAACTTAGAAAAATCTACTAAAACTCAAACTACTATTACCTTTGTTGGATGTTCTAACCAAAACCTCATTTGGTGTGTGTGAATTTACTGAATAACCATAGGATTTCAAGAACTTCCTAAGCAATGGCATGCCTTAAGTTGTGATTGAGATCAGCTGCTGTGTGAATCTGGCTTTGAGCGTGCAGAAGCAAATGCTGCCAAAGAAATGGCTTCTTCACCCAGCAGCAAGCCTCTCACCTCTCCATCATCCTGACTTGTCTGGCTCAAAGCTTAGAAATGGGATTTGTTTTTAGTTCTAAATTATTCTCTTAGGATCTATATATTAAATTATGTTTCGAGTATTTCTCCAGATGTGATATTTCTGATAAGAAATTGATTTTTAATTGGCTATTGTGTTGTGACTACAGTATTATCAAAAAAGCAAGAAAAATAACTCATTCTAAATCCATGCTCTCCTCTCTCTCTCTCTCAAACACACACACACACACACAAACACACAAACACACAAACACGCACACACCTTGAATATAGAAGTATAAGAATCAGTGAAATATCTGTAGACCTTCCTAGTGCACAGTAAAGTAATAGGTACAGCACAGAGATGGGATTTGTCCCCTCCCCACATCCCAGCATCCACACCCCATGTTGTTAAAAGGATGCTGAGTGTAAATAATAGAACACAGTAGAAGTAGTCAATGTGATTTCCAAGATTAGGTTATTAAAAAACAAAAGCAAACAAACAACAATAAAAAAATCATTGTAGTGTTTGGATGTATTCTCTCTTTCTTTTGAGTAATTTCATCTAGAATAAAAAGGTAGACAACCATCATATTTCAAGTAGCATGTTGAGAAATTATGTCAACACAGAAAACCTACAAAATAAGCCTGGGAGTAATCCTCGACATAGCCATGCCAGCTGATTGATGATCAGAGCTCCACATCACCATACCTACGATCATATGAGCATTCTTAAGCCAGAACCTTCTTCCATATGACGGATCTCAGAAAACGTTTATGATTACAGACACTGTGATGCTTGGAGTCTGATTTTCAGCATAGGGAACTTAACAGAATGTAATTACTAAATAATAAAGCAGTAAAACAGGCACGGTTATATATCATTTAATTCCAAGACTCAGGAAGATGTCCACCAGTCTGAGGCCAACTTGATTTACTTGTTAAGTACCAAGCCAAGTAGGAGAAAACATCAAATGTTTGGCTCAGTAAATAATAAACAAATAAACAGTCAAATAAGTAAATAACTGTAGATTCATGATTTCAATAAATTATAATTATAAGAATTATAGTTTAAATATTTAATGCTTAAAAGTTGACTATTAGGACTAACATATCTCCACTGTTTTCAGTAGAGCAGGCAAAGTGCAAAGAAGTAGTGCTCATTTATAATTTAGCCTTAACATTTTTATTTTCAATGCTTAGAGTTCCTTTACTTTTAAAAAGATAGTATTGTTTAAAAGGCAGTATCTGAAACATTTGTTTCTCACAAGAACTTCTCTCTTAATAACAGGAAATATATTTGTCTTAGTTACTTTTATATTGCTTTGAAGAGACACCATGACCAAGGCAACTTACAATAGAAGGCATTTAATAGGACCTGCTTACAGTTTCAATGGGTAAGTCCATGGTGATCATGGCGGCAGACAAGCAGGCATGGCTCTGGAGCAGTAGCTGGGACTTTACATTTACCAGATCCACAAGTACCAGACAGAGAGCTAAGTGTGAATGGTGTAGACTTTTCAGCCCTGAAAGCCCACACCCAGTCCAACACCTCTTCCAACAAAGCTACACCGCCTAATCATTCCCAAATAGTTCTACTAGCTAAGGACCTAATATTCAAATATACAAGCCTATGGAAGCTATTCTCATTTAAAACACCACAATATATTAGTTAATATATAAATATTTATATTTCTAGTCACAATTTTTATCTAAATAAATAAGCAGGCACATGATGGAAGAACTAAAGACCAAATTTAGAAAAATAAAATCTTACTATCAATGTATTGCAAGTTCAATATAAAACAAGGCATGTCTTCAGATTTTGCTATTTTTTTAGAAAGTTATAATTGAATACAAATAACTTTACCTTTACCCAAAGCAAAATGCATGCAATTTATCAACTATATAAATCCTATTTTAAAAGAAAATAAAACATCCCCAAAGCCTTCACATTAAGAAGATATATGATCTTTCAAGCAAGCCACGATACATGTGCTTGAAAGCAATTGTTCATTATACCATGCTATAAAATGCAATTTTCAAACTGTGACAGACATCCAACTTAAAACCATTTTATGTTATATGCGTACTTGCCAGCACTCTTTTTGTTTTAGCTCTAATAATAAAAATTACAGAGAGAAAATACAGAAAGCAAGCAAAGATTAATAGGATCCAACCTCAGTGGTTTGATACTTTCTCAGTTTCTAAAATAAATCAGCACATAGGTCAAGAAAGCCGCCATCTCATCTGGAAAGCATCAACCACGCAGCATAAAGGGATTTATGCATATGAAAGTAGAAGGCTGCAAATGCCAGCAGCAAGCACGCTGTCATTTAACAACAAACAACGGCACCAACTCACCATGAAGTACAGACTAAATGGAAGACCACAGATGCTTCAAAGGCTTGCCTAAAAGTCTAATAAATTTAACTTTAGCAAAATGGTGATCTTTGATTTTTCACTAGAGTTAATATATTCCTCCAAAGCCATTACTTTAACAATACATAAGTATAGCAGTCATTTACCAGCAATGACAAATGTGTTTATTTATGTATTATTTTTCTTATAATAAAATCCATCCATTTTAGCACCCCTGGGCATGTGCAAATAAAATTAAAGACAGCCTTATGTTTACCCAAAAGCTAAGAATTAAAGTGAGAGCTAGATTGGATATAAAATTCATACTGATGTCAGGTCAATTTCATCATAATATATCATTTAATCTCTTCTACTCACTGTTGCATGTCAAAAATGTCCACAGCTCCGTAGAGGAGTTATGGAGGGAGGGGGGTATTCTAGTCAGTAAAACATAGTCTCAAAACTGTTTAAATACTAAAGGAGAAAAGTAAGTTTTGATTCAATGTTTTAAATGAAAATTTATGAACAATAAAATTGGGAGGAATGTTAATTAATTTATAAATGTGAACGACATCTTCCTCATCAGAAATAGTTCCATTTGCCTGTATAAAATTCACTTTCAACTCTTCATTCACTAGTTCACCTACCTACAATATCTAGATAACCCTTCTTTTCTTCCCATAGATCAGTTTCTCATACTCCTCATCTTTGTAATTTTATGAGATGTTAAGAAACACACTATGAAATTAAATCAGTTCACATAAGAATATAGCTTGTCCTCACCTCAGCATTTGAGAGAATTTGCTACCCAAAGGAAGGCTCCAGAATTTCTTCAGCAAAAAGGTACTACACATGACTTCCCTGTGTCTATGCCCAAACCATTAGGTCTTACATTGCTCATATCATTATATGCATATACACATACACATATATATGTCATTTAAGAACAAATAACAGCACCTAACTAACCATGTATACATAAAACACACACACACACACATATATATATACACATATCGTCCTCCAAACAGTCCTCTTAAGTCTAGGTCAAAAATGTTAGGTTAGACTTTTCTAAACTAAAATAATTGGAATAGTTTTTAAAGGCATAAAGTTAAGGCATGTGAAACATCCTAGGATTCAGTGAAGAGCAGGTTAGCTGCTCAACTGGCCAGAAACTAGACTTATCTTGGAGGAGTCTACATCAATTTAGTAATGCATTCCATAAGATTGGACTGTGATCATGTCTGTGAGGCATTTTCTTGATTAATGATTATTGACGATTAATGATTATTATATCAAGGTCCTGCCTCACTGTGCAATACCACTTCTAGGTACATAGCCTTGGGTTTTAGAACAAAAGCAGCTAAGCATACCTTGGGGAACAAGCCAGTATGCAGTATGGTTTATGGCTCTGCTCCTATTTGAGCGCCTTCCCTGACTACCCTGAGAGCCTGCGGTCTGAATGTGCAAGCCTGATAACCCTTTCTGCTTGCTGCTTCTTCTTTTGCTCATAGAATTTAGCACAGCAATAGAAAGCAAGCAGTGACATCAGAGAATTCCTTACATTGTTTACACTGTGACACTGTGACACAAAACCTAAATAATAAAGTGAGCAAAGAATCAACTCTAAAAAGGAATCTCATGTTTTCAGCAAGTCGACAAATTTGTGTTAGATTCCACTGGCTGAAGGTTAGAATCTTGTACGATAAACTTAAAGCAGAATCATTTTTATTCATTACAGCAGCTCTGAAAGATATGCATGGTTATATTTGATTTTTTACAAAATGGAACTAAAGTTCCTAAAGATAAAGTAACCTGCTTAAGCAGCATAATCAGTAAGGGACAAAACAGACATTCAGAAGCCAGCACTTATTTCAAAGACTAAGTACTCTCTTCCCACGAGTATACTTTGCTGTCTTACCAATTAAAATCGAGTCAAATGGCTTTTAAATGACCAATTTAAATAAATCACCATAAGTGCATAATTATATAATCTTGGGTACAGTGGCACTTCACGAGTCTCCTTTACGCACTAGAAATTGTCTTCTACATTGCAGTGTGATAGACTAATCTTATCTCCAGTCACTCAAAACACTGCCAATCATCCTTCTCCTATCAAAATATGTCGCATTGTAAATGATAAATTTTGATGGAATCCAGAAAGATTAAGTCAAAGGCTTATGATTTTACAGAAAGATGAGAACCTATCCTTTTATTCATTCATAAATGCAATTGGTATATTTATGAGAAACACATACTACCTTGCTGTTAGTTAAGGGTCCAATGTAAATTAGTGCTATCCTAGCATACTCACTTCATCTGCTTCTTATTGTTTGTTTTGTATTGAGCATTTGATATTTCTAGTAATAGTGTCAGGGCAATTCATACATAAATATAATAAAGTACTTTATAGCACTGTTGGAAAGCCCTTAATTTACAAGTTACAAAACCACAGAAAGATAAATAACAAGTCAGAAACTTAAAGATGCAAACTATGAATTGGAAAAAGAACTTTATTTTTAATTTTCTGAGCAAAAATATATTTAATGAGAAATCTGTTGATGGAAGTGAATAAATGTATCATATAGACCAACAGAAAAAATATTCTTGAACCACCAAAAGATTTGCAAATAAAATAATGTTCCCATCAACTACTTATATCTCTAAATTAGTATCTAATAAGTCACTTATATCTCTAAGTTAGAATCTTGAATTGCCACTAAAGTCTGTTTATAGGATGCAAAGTTGAAGCTCAGAGGCCTAATATGGTATTACACACCAGGGTCCGAGCTCTATGGGGTTGTAAGTCAGGAGTTGCAACTCAGGAGTTGTGTGAATTTAACGCCCTGTCTAGGCCATATAGTAAGATCCTATCTCAAAACAGACAAAACCATGAGACCTCAGGCCTACACACAGAACTACAGGCAACGAAGACAAACACAAAATTGGAGAAATGATATTGCTCAGGGACAAGCATACCAACAGGTTATCCAGTGCACGATGGTCCTTTAAAACATATTCATGTAACGTTACATAGACTGAGTAAGTAATATTTGGGAATATACACATATACATATATATGTATGTAACAGCAATTAATGAAAAATATAGGCCATGAATTTGAAAGGACACTACAAGAGGTATATGGAAAAATTTAGAGGGAACGAGTGGACAGGGAAATGATATAATTATGCAATCTCAAAGATAAAAGAAAAACAAGAAAGAAGAATTTAAAAACAGAAATTTAAAACATAATTATTGGTGGCTATAATTTTACACATTTATAGTTTTCTTTCATAACTTCTATAAAATATGTATATATCCTAAATTAAAAAAAATAAATTATCTTCATATTTAACTTACTAATAAAATCACAACAATGCATTACATTGTTGTGGGAGTCTTAAATTTTGTTCCTCATTGGATAATATCTACACAGGTCCAATTTTGCTGCAATCATGATTTCCTATTAACTTCTGGATTCCTCACCACTGTAGAGAGAAAAAGCTCTAATTTTGCCAACATAGTCCCATGCAGGCTGGTGGGTCAGTCAGTAAGAATCCTAAATTTGGGTTTTGGCTTAATTTTGTCACTGATATAGATCCATCTTTTATCAATTATTCTAAGTAAGGGGGGAAAACAGAGACACGAGCTCCTCAAAAGCAAAAGCTAATTAAGCGAAATTATTTACAGGTTGTCATCTTTCAGTAAAATCCCCATCACAATCCCAGACTGTTAAAGGGATTCAATAGAAATACCCAGTAGCAATGCTATTACCCTTGGTCAAAAAGAAGGAAATGAAAGAAAAGCTCAAGTATGGGAGTGAGGCAGACAGTCACGCTTCCTCTTATCCCTATTCTACAGTCAGTATTCAATGGATACTGTAAAGAAATAGAGTGAAAAAATCAGATTATCATAAGGTATTTCTTATTAGAGGGATAAATGATATCACATTCAATCAATGTACAGCTGAAGTTCCTCAGAAATCTTTCTCCTTTTTTTGGAAATGTATAAATAAATTTTAGCTTTCTTAAGTAAAACTTGCATAAAGAGAACCATAAGATAATGAATAGAAAAATTAAATACAAACTATAACATGCAAAATAGGTTATTGAAAAACTGGCGGTATCAACCCTAAATACCAAATGCCTGACTTCCACAGTGGGAATGTTAATGTAACGGGAAAAAAATCTCAATTTCCACCTTAATATATACCAAAATTTTTAGAGAAAAATTTAAATTGAATAGAACCTCAACGGAGGAATTCAGAAATCTTTCACAAAGTACTTTTCCACTTTTCTGAGGAGCTCCTACAATCAAGTATGAGGTGAGTTCTATCTTCGCTGTCTATGCCCGATGTGCCTCCATACTGTAAAAATCTGGGTCACTGTTCCCTGACTTCTTATCCTACACAGTTATCTAATTGTCGGTCTATGTACATGGTGGATTTCTCCAACACATAATGAAAAGGCATTACAGAAATTCCCCCTGGAAATTAAAGAGAAAATCCACACTTCCAAAACTTGGCATATTTCTTGGGAAATAGTAGCACTGTGCATTTTAAACCAATTACTCTGATGGCACTCAAAGGATGTGTTTGAATATCACCGCGCTGCATTATCCTCAAGAGTCAGCCTTTAAGTAAGGTGAATGCATACACTCTTGAACAACAGATGCCTTAGATAGAAGATGAGCCTGTCAGAAAGTATCACCACCTGCTTTTGACTATTGTTATTCCCTTTATAGCTTTTTTACCTGTGGGCATATTCAGCCACCAAAAGAAGTGTCATTCCCCAAAGTACCGCCACAAAAGCAATACTTATGAGGTTGGCACCAGAAAACCATCTGAAGAGAATTTCCCAGTACACAGCTGAAATATGTCATTCTTGAAAATGCCGTGTTAGTGGATATGACTTTGGGAATTGACTTAATAACAATAATAACAATAAAAAGTGCTGGCACTTAGCAAGGAAAGTGCCTTTCATCCCAAGGGCCCACGAGTGCTTTGGATGAGAAATGCAGTTGGCTCTGAGAAGGGTGATGCTACTTGGCAGTCCCGGAAACTTAGAAATGACTTACTGAGAACAGAGCAAGTGCCCAGCTGAAAGAGGCGCATACGCTTACATTTCTCACCTGCAGTGATATAACCTTGGATTTTCATGTCTTTAGAAAGGTGACAAAAATAGGCTTTTGTGTCCCACATTAGGTAGAAACTATTGAGAGAAAATTGACCTTGTTAGTTGGGGAGCCTAGGTTTAGAAAGTATCCAAAAGGATCGCTGCAACACTGTTTGTATTACGTGGGATCTCCATGCAGCTGCCAATAGGGACAAGAGGTTGAAATATGAGCCAAGTGGTTTTCAGGTTTTCATGTTAAAGAAAGTGGAAATGAAGACTGAATTTCTGGGTAATTCTGACCCTCACAGACCTTGTTCACAGAAAAGGCGCCATCAGTCTGGCTAATGGCTTTTTGATCTTTCTGAACAAAATGCCACGGTGGCACTAGCGGACTTCCTAAGTTCATTTATCACACAGTGTACAGTGCTGACTATTAGAATATATGCTGTGCTTCCTATCAAAACGATTTATGTGCAAATGGTTTTTAGGAGTATTCTTTCTTTGGGCCGTGGATGACTGTTTTCTTCTCATGTGAGTGCCTTAAGCACTAATCTTTGGCAAATTGGATTTGAAATTTATTTTGAGTTAGTATATACCACCTTCCTACTATGGCATAGCCAGTTTGTCCTCTGGCTCCATTAATAAGCACAAAGTAAAGACATTAAAGGAATTTGTTTGTTAAATTTTTACTTCTTCCAGTGAGTTATAAGACTTTAGTAGCTTAGTCCAGCAATTTGGGAAAGGATAACATTTTATTTTTCACTGCCAAACTTTAATCTCATAAAACTTTTAAAAAATCATCCAATGCTTCTTTTCCTCCAAGGATGAATTTTCATTATGAAATATGACTTGCCACCGTGATAATAAAAGAAGCATTTGAAGTGTTTTCTTCCTTTAGCAAATGCCTTGCAGGTGTCTGAGGACTGGCTCTTTGTACTGCCCCTTGTATTACTTTACAGGAGGTCACCTGGAGATAGGGGAAAGAAACTATGACAATAACTCACACGCCTGGAATAAAATTGTTATGACACAAACCTAGCCACCACTCACCAAGACCCCTCAAAATGAAAAATTCTTAAATCCAGGACCTGAGTTTTGAAAAATGTTTTGTCACTTAGAACTGGTGCTCTTCAGCTACCCTGAATTGAGATAATCCACGATTAAATTCAGAAAAAAAATTATATTTCCCCTCTTTTCTCTAGGACTTAGAAGGTAATTGGTACCTATCCACATGGAAATCCTTCCAAAACCCCAGAGGCCCTGATTTCTTGTTTCTACTGTTATTTTCAGTCCCAGCTTCCATCTTTAAGTTTGCTTCAGGTTCCAAAGTATCATTTTAATGTCTCTTTCCCTACAACCCTGAGATTTCACTTTACACCAGTCAGAATGACTAAGATTAAAAATTCAGGAGACAGCAGGTGTTGGAGAGGGTGTGGAGAAAGAGGAACACTCCTCCACTGCTGGTGGGGTTGCAAATTGGTACAACCACTCTGGAAATCAGTCTGGCGGTTCCTCCGAAAACTGGGCACCTCACTTTCAGAAGATCCTGCTATACCACTCCTGGGCATATACCCAGAGGATTCCCCACCATGTAATAAGGATACATGCTCTACTATGTTCATAGCAGCCCTATTTATAATTGCCAGATGCTGGAAAGAACCCAGGTATCCCTCAACAGAAGAGTGGATGCAAAAAAATGTGGTATATGTACACAATGGAGTACTATTCAGCCATTAAAAACAATGAATTCATGAAATTCTTAGGCAAATGGATGGAGCTAGAGAACATCATACTAAGTGAGGTAACCCTGACTCAAAAGGTGAATCATGGTATGCACTCACTAATAAGTGGATATTAACCTAGAAAACTGGAATACCCAAAACATAATCCACACATCAAATGAGGTACAAGAAGAAAGGAAGAGTGGCCCCCTGTTCTGGAAAGACTCAGTGAAGCAGTATTCTGCAAAACCAGAATGGGGAAGTGGGAAGGGGTGGGTGGGAGAACAGGGGGAGAAAAAGGGGCTTGCGGGACTTTCGGGGAGTGGGGGGCTAGAAAAGGGGAAATCATTTGAAATGTAAATAAAAATATATCGAATTAAAAAAATGTAAAAAAAAAAAAAAAAAAAAAGAACAGGAGAAGAGGAGATGAGAAGTGGGAGCACTTCCCAGTGAATGGCTCACTTTTCATTACATTTCCAGCATCCCAAAGGTTTGCATGCGTGTATCCCATAACTCAGAGTGCACACAACAGGCTTGATCTGGAATGTGGGAACTCATAATGAGCACAGCATCCTATTTCTAGGGGAGGTAGAGGAAAAGACCCTGGCATGCGCCTCCAGAGGAGACGTTGATAACCACTGCTCCAAACTCTCAACAGATTTGAAACTTAAGTGCTTGACTCATTGGTGAATGGGTTTCATCCCATGGATTGATATAAAGTTAAAGCAAATAATACTAAGACTAATATATACTAGCACCACTTGGCACTGTCAGGTTTTTGCTGAGGAGTTTTATGGGATCTATCTTGTTCAGTTCTCATACAAGCACCATGCAAGAAGTCCTGTTAGCATCATTTATCTGAAAAATTGGGGAGTGGGAATAGCCAGAGGCAAATTACACAGCTATTGAGTAGCAAAGATGAGAGTCTCAAGTAGACACCAGTCCACAAAGCCTAACTTATTTCCAAAATATATATTTTAATATAGACAATAGAGGGCTTTCCCAAAAACTGTTGCCTGTATATGAGATATGTTCTTCTAGCTGGGCTGCTTTGTCTGTCCTCAGTGGGGGAAGAAGCACCTAGCTTTGGAGAGCCTTGAAGTGCCACGGTGGGAGAATACTCAGGAGCCCCCAGGCACTCAGAAGAGAATGGGAGGAAGGGATGGGTTAAGAATTGTGGGAGGGATGACTGAAAGTGGCCAGTGAGCAGAATGTAAAGTGAAAAACTAAAAATTAAAATTAAATTTAAAAAACATAGACAATGAAGAAGTTTTAAATATTTATTGTTAAAACCAAGCTAAGGCAAGTTTATAGCTTTTCTAGTCTTTAAAACCTTCGTCTTAAACCTAAAATAAATAAATAAATAAAAACATAAATAAATAAATAAATAAATGTAAAACTATGATTTATCTTGATAAAAAATTCGCATAAGAAACACTGACAGTTCTATAGATAAGATAATATTTGTAAGATATTTCTATGTCAAAATATTATTTTACGGAAGCGTACTTCTAAGGAAGTCTGCAAGGTGACTCTGCTGAAGTCAACTGTTTCTAGGACATGCTTTCTTGTCAGTCCTATATTTGGGACATTCTTTTTTCACTGAACTTGAAGATTGCAGAATTGAATATTATTAAAAATAATCAATAGATTTAGCTTATCCATCATGGCTGGTAAGTGAAAGTGAGTCTATCACCACCAGTAGCAGCCTTCACAGCTACATTAGAGCACATGAACATTCATATTACATCACACTTAACATAAGTACATTCCACAGCCTTGGATAGGTTTCTCCATTGGTTGTCAATATGTAATTACAGTGGTTAGTTTTGTTTCTCAACTTGACATAAGCTAGAGACATCTGAGAAAGGCCCTCAGTTAAGAAAATGACATCAGCAGATCAGCACATAGGGAAGTCTGTAGGGCTTTTTCACGATTAATGACTGAGGCAGGAGGGTCTGTGCCCCTGTGAATGGTGCTACCCTGGGCAGGTGGTAGGGACTGTATCAAAAAGCAGAATGAGCAAGGCATTGAGGGCAAGCCAGTAAGAAGTGTTCCTCCATGGTTTCTTCTTCAGTTCCTGCCCATGGTCCTGCTCCAATCCTGCCATGACTTCTCTTTAGGGTGGACAATTATCAGAATATAGAAAATAAAATTAACTGTATCCACCTGTTTGTTTGCTTTTTTCTTTTTTTATTCAATATATTCTTTATTTACATTTCAAATGATTTTCCCTTTTCTGGCTCCCCACTCCCCAAAAGTCCCATAAGCCCTCTTCCCTCCACCTATTCCCCCATCTACCCCTTCCCACTTCCCTGTTCTGGTATTCCCCTATACTGCTGTACTGAGTCTTTCAAGAACCAGGGACCACTCTTCCGTTCTTCTTGGACATCATTTAATATGTGGATTATGTCTTGGGTATTCAAAGTTTCTAGGCTAATATCCACTTATTAGTGAGTGCATACCATGATTGATCTTTTGAGACTGGGTTACCTCACTCAGTATGATGTTCTCCAGCTCCATCCATTTGTCTAAGAATTTCATGAATTCATTGTTTCTAATGACTGAATAGTACTCCATTGAGTAAATATACCACATTTTTTGTATCCATTCCTCCATTGAGGGACACCTGGGTTCTTTCCAGCTTCTGGCTACTACAAATAGGGCTGCTATGAACATAGTGGAGCATGTATCCTTATTACATCCTGGGGAATCCTCTGGGTATATGCCCAGGAGTAGTATAGCAGGGTCCTCCGGAAGTGTTATGCCCAGATTTCTGAGGAACTGCCAGACTGATTTCCAAAGTGGTTGCACCATATTGCAATCCCACCAGCAGTGGAGGAGTGTTCCTCTTTCTCCACATCCTGGCCAACACGTGCTGTCTCCTGAATATTTAATCATAGCCATTCTGACTGGTGTAAGGTACTAGCTCGGGCAATTAGACAACATAAGGAGGTCAAAGGGATACAAATTGGAAAGGAAGAAGTCAAACTATCATTATTTGCAGATGATATGATAGTAGATCTAAGTGATCCAAAAAATTCCACTAGAGAACTCTTACAGCTGATAAACAACTTCAGCAAAGTGGCAGGTTATAAAATCAACTCAAGCAAATCAGTAGCTTTCCTATACTCAAAGGATAAGCAGGCTGAGAAAGAAATTAGGGAAATGACCCACTTCACAATAGCCACGAACAGTATAAAGTACCTTGGGGTGACTCTTACCAAACATGTGAAAGATCTGTATGACAAGAACTTCAAGTCTATGAAGAAGGAAATGGAAGGAGACTTCAAAAAATGGAAAAACCTCCCATGCTCATGGATCGGTAGAATCAATGTAGTTAAAATGGCCATTTTGCCAAAAGCAATATACAGATTCAACGCAATACCCATCAAAATCCCAACTCAATTCTTCACAGAGTTAGAAAGAGGAATCCTCAAATTCATCTGGAATAACAAAAAACCCAGGATACCTAAAACTATTCTCAACAATAAAAGAAATTCTGGGGGTATCAGTATCCCTGACCTCAAGCAATACTACAGAGCAATAGTGTTAAAAACTGCATGGTATTGGTACAGTGACAGGCAGGCAGATCAATGGAACAGGATTGAAGATCCAGAAATGAACCCACACACCTATTCCCACTTGATCCTCGACAAAGGGGCTGAAAACATCCAATGGAAAAAAGATAGCCTTTTCAACAAATGGTGCTGGGTCAACTGGAGTTCAGCATGCAGAAGAATGGGAATTGATCTATCCTTGTCTCCTTGTACTAAGCTCAAATCCAAATGGATCAAGGACCTCCACATAAAGCCAGACACTCTGAAGCTAATAGAAAAGAAACTGGGGAAGACCCTTGAGGACATCGGTACAGGGGGAAAGTTCCTGAACAGAACACCAATAGCTTATGCTCTAAGAGCAAGAATTGACAAATGGGACCTCATAAAATTACAAAGTTTCTGTAAGGCAAAGGACACCATCAAAAGGGCAAATTGGCAACCAACAAATTGGGAAAAGATCTTCACCAACCCTACATCAGATAAAGGGCTAATATCCAATATATATAAAGAACTCAAGAAGTTAGACCCCAAAAAACCAAATAACCCTATTTAAAAAATGGGGTACAGAGCTAAACAAAGAATTTTCACCTGAAGAACTTCGGATGGCTGAGAAGCATCTTAAAAAATGCTCAACTTCATTAGTCATTAGGGAAATGCAAATCAAAACAACCCTGAGATTTCACCTTACACCAGTCAGAATGACTAAGATTAAAAATTCAGGAAACAGCAGATGTTGGCGAGGATGTGGAGAAAGAGGAACACTCCTCCACTGTTGGTGGGGTTGCAAATTGGTACAACCACTCTGGAAATCAGTCTGGCGGTTCCTCCGAAAACTGGGCACCTCACTTCCAGAAGATTCTGCTATACCACTCCTGGGCATATACCCAGAAGATTCCCCACCATGTAATAAGGATACATGCTCTACTACGTTCATAGCAGCCCTATTTATAATTGCCAGAAGCTGGAAAGAACCCAGATATCCCTCAACAGAAGAGTGGATGCAAAAAATGTGGTATATCTACACAATGGAGTACTATTCAGCCATTAGAAACAATGAATTCATGAAATTCTTAGGCAAATGGATGGAGCTGGAGAACATCATACTAAGTGAGGTAACCCAGACTCAAAAGATGAATCATGGTATGCACTCACTAATAAGTGGGTGTTAACCTAGAAGACAAGAATACCCAAAACATAATCCACACATCAAATGAGGTACAAGAAGAACGGAGGAGTGGCCCCTTGTTCTGAAAAGACTCAATGAAGCAATATAGGGCAAAAACAGGGAAGTGGGAAGGGTTGGGTGGGAAAACAGGGGGAGGGAAGGGGGCTGACGGGACTTTCGTGGGGGTCCAGAAAAGGGGAAATCATTTGAAATGTAAATAAAAAATATATCAATAAATTTAAAAAAATATATAAAAGAAAAAAAAAGAATGGATCAATTAGCATTCTTCTGCATGCTGACCTCCAGTTGAACCAGCACCATTTGTTGAAAAGGCTATCTTTTTTTTACAGGATGCTTTCAGCTCCTTTGTTGAAGATCAAATGACCATAGTTGTGTGGGTTTATTTCTGGGTCTTCAATCCTATTCCATTGATCCGCTTGCCTGACATTGTACCAGTACCATGCAGTTTTTATCACTATTGCTCTGTAGTAATGTTTGAGGTTAGTTTTAGCTATCCTGGGTTTTTTGTTATTCCAGATGGATTTGAGAATTGTTCTTTCTAGATCTATGAAGAACTGAGTTGAAATTTTGATGGGGATTGCATTGAATCTGTAGATTGCTTTTGGCAAGATGGCCATTTTAACTACATTAATCCTGCCGATCCACGAGAATGTAAGATTTTCCCGTTTTCTGAGGTCTTCTTCGAATTCCTTCTTCAGAGAGCTGAAGTTCTTGTCATATAGGTCTTTCACTTGTTTGGTTAGAATCACCCCAAGGTATTTTATGCTGTTTGTGGCTATTGTGAAGGGTGTCATTTCCATAATTTTTTCTCAGCCTGCTTATCCTTTGAGTATAGAAAGGCTACTGATTTACTTGAGTTGATTTTGTAACAAGCCACTTTGCTGAAGTTGTTTATCAGTTGTAGGAGTTCTCTGGTAGAGTTTTTGGGTCACTTAAGTATTCTATCATACCATCTGCAAATAGTGATAGTTTGACTTCTCCCTTTCCAATTTGTATCCCATTGACCTCCTTATGTTGTCTAATTGCTTTAGCTAGGACTTCAAGAACTATATGGAAAAGATATGGAGAGAGGGGGCAGCCTTGTCTAGTCCCTTATTTTAGTGGGATTGCTTCAAGTTTCTCTCTATTTAATTTGATGTTGGCTACTGGTTTGCTGTATTTTGCTTTTACTATGTTTAGATATGGGCCTTGAATTCCTATCCTTTCCAAGACTTTTAGCATGAAAAAAGGGGAATTTTGTCAAATGCTTTTTCAGCATCTAATGAAATGATCATGTGTTTTTTTTTCTTTGAGTTTGTTTATGTAGTGGATAGCATTGATGGATTTTTGTATAGTGAACCATCCCTGCATCCCTGGGATGAAGCCTACTTGATCATGTTGGATGATCATTTTGATGTGTTCTTAGATTCAGTGGGCAAGAATTTTACTGAGTATTTTTGCATCGATTTTCATAAGGGAAATTGGCCTGAAATTGTCTTTCTTAGTTGGATCTTTGTGTGGTTTTGGTATCAGCGTTAATTGTGAATTCATAGAGGAGTTGGGTAGTGTTCCTTCTGTTCCTATTTGGTGGAATAGTTTGAAGAGTATTGGTGTTAAGTCTTCTTTGAAGGTCTGATAGAATTCTGCACTAAAACCATCAGGTCCTGAGCTTTTTATGGTCAGAAGGCTTTCTATGACCCCTTCTATTTCTTTAGGGGTTATGGGTCTGTTTAGATGATCTATTTGATCCTGATTTAATTTTGGTATTTGGTATCTGTCTAGGAAACTGTCCATTTCCTCCAGATTCTCTAGTTGTTTTGAGTATAGGCTTTTGTAGTAGGATCTGATGATTTTTTGAATTTCCTCAGTTTCTTTTGTTATATCTCCCTTTTCATCTCTAATTTTGTTAATTTGGATACTGTCTCTGTGCCCTTTGTTTAGTCTGGCTAAGGGTTTATCTATCTTGTTGATTTTTTCAAAGAACCAGCTCCTGGTTTTGTCGATTCTTTGTATGGTTCTCTTAGTTTCTACTTGATTGATTTCAGCCTTGAGTTTGATGATTTCCTGTCTTCTTCTCCTCCTGGATGAATTAGTTTCTTTTTGTTCCAGGGCTTTCAGTTGTTGCATTAAGCTTCTAGTGTATGCTCTCTCCAATTTCTTTTTGAAGGCACTCAAAGCTATGAGTTTTCCTCTTAGCACTTCTTTCATTGTGCCCCATAGATTTGGGTATGTTGTGCCTTCATTTTCGTTAAATTCTAAAATATCTTTGATTTATTTCTTTATTTCTTCCTTGTCTAAGGTATCATTGAGTAGAGTATTGTTCAGTTTCCATGTGTATGTGGGATTTCTGCTGTTTTTATTGTCATTAAAGACCACTTTTACTCCATAGTGATCTGATAGGAGGCATGAGATTAGTTCGATCTTCTTATATTTGTTGAGGTCTGTCTTGTGACTCACTATACAATGTATATTGGAGAAGACACCATGAGGTGCTGAGAAAAAGGTATATTCTTTTGCTTTGGAATGAAAAGTTCTCTCTCTCTCTCTCTCTCTCTCTCTCTCTCTCTCTCTCTCTCTCCATATATATATATATATATATATATATATATATATATATATATATATATATATATATATATATAGTAAATCCAATTGGTCCAAAGCTTCAATTAGTTTCACTGTGTCCCTGTTTAGGTTCTGTTTTCCTGATCAGTCCATTGAGGAGAGTGGAATGTTGAAGTCACCCATGATTGTTGTGCTAGGTGCAATGTGTGATTTGAGCTTTAGTAAAGTTTATTTTATGAATGAGGGTGCCCTTGCATTTGGAGCATAGATGTTCAGGATTGAGAATTCTTCTTGTTGGATTTTTCCTTTGACCAGCAAGACAGGAAAAAAGTGTCCTTCCATGTCTCTCTTGATGACATCAGTTTGAAATTTTATTTTATCTGATATTAGAATGGCAACTCTGGCTTGTTTCCTGAGACCATTTGCTTGTAGAATTTTCGTCCAACCTTTTACTCTAAGGTAGTTTTTGTCTTTGACACTGAGGTGTGTTTCCTGTATGCAGCAAAATGTAGGGTCCTGTTTATGTAACCAGTCTGTTAGTCTATGTCTTTTTATTGGGGAATTGAGTCCATTGATGTTAATAGATATTAAAGAGTAGTGGTTATTGCTTCCTCTCATTTTTGATGTTAATTTGATACTTGTGTGGTTATCTTCTTTTGGGTTTGATGAAAGAATTTTAACATCCTGCTTTTTCCAGGGTATAGTTTCCCACGTTGTAATGGTGATTTCCACCTATTATCCTTTGTAGGGCTGGGTTTGTGGAAAGATATTGTGTAAATTTGGTTTTGTCATAGAATATCTTAGTTTCTCCATCTATAGTGATTGAGAGTTTCGCTGGGTATAGTAGTCTTGGCTGGCATTTGTGTTCTCTTAGAGTCTGCATGAGTTCTGCCCAGGATCTTCTAGCTTTCATGGTCTCTGGTGAGAAGTCTGGTGTAATCCCGATAGGTCTTCCTATATGTTACTGGCCCTTTTTCTCTTACTGCCCTAAGTATACTTTCTTTCGGGTTTTGATTATTATGTGATGGGAGGTATTTCTGTTCTGGTCCAGTCTGTTTGGAGTCTGTAGGCTTCTTGTATATTCATGGGCATCTCTCTCTTTAGGTTAGGGAAGTTTTCTTCTGTAATTTTGTTGAAGATATTTGCTGGCCCTTTCAGTTGTAAATCTTCACTCTCATCAATGCCTATAATCCTTAGGTTTGACTTTCTCATTGTGTCCTGGATTTCCTGGATGTTTTGGGTTACAAGCTTTTTGCTTTTTGCATTTTTCTTTGACTGTTGAGTCCATGGTTTCTATGGTATCTTCGGCATCTGAGATTCTTTCTTCTATCTCTTGTATTCTGTTGTTGATATTTGTATCTATGGCCCCTGATTTCTTGCCAAGGTTTTTATCTCCAAAGTTGTCATCTCCCTTTGTGATTTCTTAGTTGTTTCTACTTCTGTTTTTAGATCCTAATGTTTTTGCTCAGTTCCTTCACTTGCTTGTTTGTGTTTTACTCTAATTTTTTGAGAGATTTTTGTGTTTCCTCTTTCATGACTTCTGCCTGTTGATCAAGATTCTCCTGTATTTCTTTAAGTGATTTTTGCATTTCCCCCTTATTGGCTACTAACTTCTGACCCATATTCTCCTGAATTTCTTTACGTGATTTTTGTGTTTCCCTTGTAAGGGCTTCTAGCTTTTCATCATTTTTCTCCTGAATTTCTTTAAGAGATTTATTTTTGTCCTTCATGTGTTCCTCTAACAGCATCCTGACCAGTGATTTTAAATCCAACTCTTGTTTTTCTGGTGTGTTGGGGTATCCAGGACTAGCTATTGTTGGAGAATTGGGTTCAGATGCTGCCATAATGCCTTGGCTTCTGTTAGTAACATTCCTACGTTTGTCTTTAGCCATCTGGTTCTCACTGGTGTTAGATGGTCTTATTGCCACTGGCTGGTGCTTCAACGTCCTGTGGACCTTTAAGGTTATTTCTGCCTGGATGACTGGGTTTCCTCTGGCACAGATTGCTGATATGCTGCCTTCCTCTTTTGTGCCTTTGGAGCCCTGCTGAGTCTTGCCTCAAGCAATGTTATACTTGGGTTGTCTCAGTGAACCAGGTGTTCCCCAACTGCTCTGTCATGGAGCAAAGAGGGTGGTGGAGAGTCACTCCCTTTGTTGATCCTCCCATATGACAGAGGCCACAAGACTGGCTGGCTGGCAAATGAACCACCTATGTGCTCAGGTCCTGGGCACAGGCAGACGCCTGGCAGTTTGCACCCCCAGAGATCTTAAGCTCTAGATAAAGCAGTACCTAGTGATGCTTTCCTGCCCCAGCAGGCAGCAAAGATGGCCTGGGGAGTCACTCCCTCTGCTGCTTTCTATATAGGACACAGGCCCCACAACCAGCCAGCTTGCAGAGGAACTGCCTATGTGCTCAGGTCCTGAGCGCAGGCAAACCCTTGGCAGTTTGCACCCCCAAGATCTTAAGCTCAAGATAATTCATTATCTAGTGATGCTTTTCTGCCCCGGCAGGCAACAAAGATGGCCACGGGGAGTCCCTCCCTCTGCTGCTCTCTATCACCTGTTTGGGTTTTGATCATGATATTTTATTAGCAGAAAGCAAACAAATAAAATTAAATTGAAATTAAAATATAATATATAAATACATCATATAATAAACATTAAAATATAAAGAATAGGTTGGAACAAATGTGGCCTAAATGTTGAAGTCTTACATTTTTTTATCGGTATAAACTAGTTATGATTAACATTTATTTTCCACCATGTTCCATGTATCACACTGAAATAGTAAGGATCAATATAATTAAAATTTGTTAGATGGGGTGGGGGTTTTCAGAGGGGAAACTGGGAAAGGGTATAACATTTGAAATATAAATAAATAAAATATCGAATAAAAAATAGATTATGCCACAAATAAATTACATAAAACATTTATAAAAAATGTTAGATGTTTTAATGGGAGAGACAAAGCAGTCTGCTTACTTATTAAGTAGTTGGCTTTTCTCAGAGAAAATATATAACTACTTGTAGATTTCACCCAAATCTCTTAAAATATAATTTCTTTAAAATACAGCATTAAATGTCTTTTTTTCTACATTTTTTGTTTACATTCCAAATGATTTCTCCTTTCCCAGTTCCCCCCTCCCCATAAGTCCCATAAGCCCTCTTCCCTCTGCCCATTCCCCAATCAACCCCCTGCCACTTCTCTGTCTTGGTAATTCCCTACAGTGCTGCATCAAGCCTTTCCAGGACCAGGGCCCTCTCTTTCCTTCTTCTTGAGAATCATTTTATATGTTCATTTTGTCTTGGGTATTCAGAGCTTCTGGGATAATATCCACTTATCAGTGACTGCATTCCATGTGTGTTCTTTTGTGATTAAGTTACTCACTTAGGATGATATTTTCCAGTTCCAACCATTTGCCTAAGAATTTCATGAATTCATTGTTTTTAATTGCTGAGTAGTATTCCATTGTGTAAATATACCACATTTTCTGTATCCATTCCTCCGTTGAAGAACATCTGAGTTCTTTCCAGCTTCTTGCTATTATAAATAGGGCTGCTATGAACATAGTGGAGCATGTGTCCTTATTGCATGCTGGAGAATCCTCTGGGTATATGCCCAGGAGTGGTATAACAGAGTCCTCTGGAAGTTTCGTGACCAGTTTTCTGAGGAATGGGCACTGTCTGTTCTTGCAGAGGTCCTGTGTTCAATTCCCAGAAACCATGTGGTAGCTCAGAACTATCTATACTGGGATCTGATGCCTTCTTCATATAAATCAAATAAATAAATCTTTTTAAAAGTGTCTTTTGTAATTTTCAAACACAGGAAAACTACATATGGATCATTAAATTCAAAATAAAAATATTTGATCATCATACTTCACCATCTTCTCTAAAACTTTTGTATTTGAAAATATATTTTGTTTTTGAAAAATATTTCAAAATAGGAATGTCTTTCACTCTTGGATAAAGCTAAATTGGTAAGTTCTGTTTTCTAATTTACTATGGCTAGAAATTTATATATTCTACCAAAACGGATTTGTTGATAACTCACTATGTTTATTTTGCATATTGTATGGAAATCTAATAGGAAACACCAGTCCTGGAAACCTGAGGTTTTTTCACACTTGTCCTTGCCAAGAGTTGTAACAGGCACAAGAATGTTCAGCCTACAAAGGTCATCAATGCTACAGAGTTAAGCTGAAAGCAGACTCATACCAATTCCAAAAAGTAGAGTGGAATTAACCCTGTGCCATATTTGTATAATATTTAACATTTTACTTGACTTACACTCCAGATAATGAACATGAACATAAAAATTAATTTTCACCCTGAATTTGTGTGAGCATCTGAGCATGAGTTCTTGTGTGAGCATGTCCATGCATATACACAAACACACAGATGTCACGGAGAAAACTAAATAGTTCGTCTACTATTTATACATACAGATGCATATACATAAGCAAGCACATCACTGAAATAATTAAACATTTTATCTACTATTTACACACAAATATAAACATCACCAAAATTACTGTGAATATTTTGACTTCTATTAGTACACACACATGCATATATAACTACAAACACCTGCATCACTGAAACAATGTTAATATTTTATCTGTTATTTGCAATTGACTATATTTTGCATTTCTACTCATCACAAAGAAAAATATCAGTCTTAGTTCCCTTTGCAATATAAATATTTACTCCTTTTCAGCCTCTGTGTATCACTGTCCATCTTCCCTCCCTTGGGATACTTCTGCTCATACTCTTAAAGCCTTTTAGTTAGTAACAGTGAAACACTAGAGCAAGCAGATCACATTAATAAATTCAGACAAATCTTTTCTTACTTATTTGATATTTATTTCACTTCCTTATTCCCCAGAGAATATTACATGCTATTATAGCTTTCAAACCCATGTAAGCAAACACACACACACATAACAGAAATTAATGAATATTTTGTCTCTTACTCATAGACACACATGCACATACAAACACACACATTATTGAGAAAATGTATGTATTTTTATACTATTTGCTAGAGCTGTGGGGGTTTTGATGAGAACATAATAGATTAGAAATAGAAAGAAAGCTTATATTTCAAATGGATCCATCCCAAATGCATCAAAAGTAAAGTTAAATGACAAAGGTCAAAAAAAAAAATGACAAAGGTCTTAGCCATAAAGTATTTAGCAGACAATACAGGAAAATAACTCCATGAAATCACTATAAAAAGAATTTCTGGATAGAAAAATATATAAACCATTTATAAAAGATAAATTCAACAAATAAAATCAAGAGTTGCTTATTAATGAACAGTTAAACTATATTTAACATAGCTGGAGAAAAATGTAAGTAGGTGAAACAAAAACAGTTACAAACCTATACATCTTTTATGGACAAAGAAAACTAAAGAAAAAATGGTTAAGGGCATATCGTAGAACATTAATAAGCAGAAATTCAAGTCACTCAAACTTTTTAAATTAGCTAATTGGAATTTTTAACACAGTGTTAGTGAAGACAGAAGAACCGGAACTTTGACAGATAGTCATGTGAAGTCTTCCCAGCAGTGAGGAAGACCAGCTTAATGTAACAGCAGGATGAAAAAGAAGCTTTTGCTGTGTTCCACTTTATCGTCAGTACTTGCCTTAGGTACACTTTACCCATGTGTACCATGCTACTTACATTTTCACTGTTTTGAACAAGTACTTGAGCGGAAGTAATTTAAGTAGGGAAAGTTGTATTTTGTCTCACAGTCTAGAAAGATATAATTTATCAGGACAGGGGACACATGTGGGGACAGAAAGCAAAGAAGATGAATGTAACCATTCAGCTGGCTTTCTCCTTTCTTCCTTTTTAGTCAGTGGAGGGCCTGATCCTAGAGGATTGTGCTGTCCACACTTAGGTGGGTTTCCTTCCCTCAGTCAGTCATCTGTTGAAACGCCTTGCTTAGGTTTAATACACCTCATGCATCTAGGTGACAGTTAAAATTAACCACCACAGATACACCTAAGTGAATATCCTTACACATTGTATAAATATTCAGAATGGTTCATCCACAGCATCTCAAGCTGGATGTGAATCAGATGTCCATGAACCAATACATGGATAAATAGCAAAAGGACATAAAAATGAATCTAATATAAGCAAAACCAACACCAAGAATAATATTACACAAAACTGAACTAAAACAGTAACAAGCCAGAGAATTTACATAGTGTAATCTCAGTTACATAAAGGTGAAGAACTGAGGAAGCTCACCACCCAGGAGGAGGGCATTAATACATTATTAACTCCTAGGACTCTCTTCTCTGTTTAAGATATATAAAATACTGTTACATGTAGACACAGTGTGTACCATGTCCCCAGGCCAGGCCAGCCTTGCTGGGGATTATGTAAGTAATGAAGCATGTTTACAAGATGTTTGTGATATTTTCTGTCCTCTTTTTCATTCATGTGTTCAATCAGTATTTAGGCCTATATTAGGTTTTCATAATATTGACATGGCATTTGTTGCTTTTTATATGTAGCCTTTTGGTTATGCTGAGTGATTCCTAATACCATAGAAAACCCTTCAGAAACAACCACCTAAACATTGTTCTGTTGGGAAGATGTGCAGATAATTTTAAAAACTTCTTCCTCATTCTTGCATTGAGGATAATAAGCTGCTTTGAGATAATCTAATCATACTCTGGTCTCCTGTACTCTAAGCTGACCCTTCACTGAGTCCCTACATACTTTAGAGTGTCAACAGCTTGCAATTAACAAAATGGGTTTGTCTTCCCCAAGATTCCTGTGTTGAAGTTCAGTGTCCTCTATGTCCAAAGCAGTTGGGACATGAGAGAAAAGCCCTCATTAACAGGATTAGTGCCCATGGAGAACAGGTTCCCGGTGCATAGCCTGAGCCTTGCCTTTGTGTGAGGACATACTAAAACCACAATGCTACCCATTAAGAGTTGGTCCTCAACAACCAGTGACTAACAATGGAAGGATTGGGACACCAACCCAGCCATAAAATCTTTGACATACAATTTGTCCTGCCTAAAAGATGTGCTGGGGTAAAAGGCAGAATAGCTAATCAGTGACTAGTCAGCTTGAGACCTATGCCATGAGAGAAAGCCCTCCCCTGACACTCTTAAGGTTATTCTGCTATACTTGCAGACAGGAGACTAGTATAACTGTCCTCTGAAAGACTTCGCACAGAAACTGATGAAAACAAATGCAGAAACTCACAGTCAATCATTAGGCAGAGCTTGGGGACTCCTGCAGAAGCAGGGGCAGGTATTGTTGGAGGCAGAGTCGTCAAGGACATGACAAGAAAAGCTATAGAATCAACTAACTTGACACCACCATAGGGGTTCACAGAGACTGAACTTCCAACCAGAAAACATGCATGGGACTGCCCTAGGTCCTCTTCATATATGTTGCAGTTGTATATCTTGGACTTCATGGGGAACTCCTAACAGTGAGAGCAAGGTCTGTTTCTGACTCTGTTGCCTGCCTTTGGGCAACCTCCTACTAGGTTGCCTTTCATATCCTCAATAGGAGAAGATATGCCTAGTCTTACTCCAGCTCGATGTGCCAAGGTTAACTCACGTCCATGGAAGGCCTTCTCTTTTCTAAAAAGAAACAGATGTTGGGGGATGAGGATGTAAGGGAAAGTGGATGCAAGGAGTGGGAGGAGAGGAGGAAAAGGACACGGGTCAAGATGTTAATTAATTAATTAATAGAGTTGGCCCTTCCTCAAGCACCAAATCTGCTAATGTTCTCATTTCTGAATTCCTTCCCTCTAGAACTGTTTTTAGCTTGTCATTGCTGAGACAAAATACTGAACTACATTTTATAAGGGAGGTTTCGTTTCCTCAGCGTTTGAAGATTTCAGCCCACAGTCATTTGACACTGTATTTGGGACTCTGGTTGCACAGAACATCATGGTTGAGCATATTGTAGAGTAAACCATTTGCTTCCTTGTGGAAGGGACATGAGCATGAGAACCGTGTTTCAGTATCTTTGTGTTCATTACATTTATGCCACTGTGACAAAACACTGAGGAAACAAGAACATGAAAAGAGAAGTGGTTAATTGTACTTCACAGTTTCAGGTTTCAGCTCATGGCCCCATTGCTTGGAGCCTACTATGAGCCTAAATATTATGTTAAGGAATGCATAAATGAGCAAAGTTGTGAGTGAAAAAAATTGAGGGAGCAAACTTGTTACCCTACAGAAACAGGAATGCAGAGGAAATGTCAGGACAAGAAACATAAAGATTTAATCCCAGATAAAATTTCTCCGATGAAGTCCCACCTCCTATTGTGTCCATCACTTCCTAATGTCCATTCAACTACAAAGCCATCAATGGACTGATTTATTACAATAATGATGGTACAGATACTTCTTAACACTGTTGCGCTGAGGGTCAAGCATTCAGCACATGAACCTTTGCAGGACATTTCAGGTCCAAACAGTAGCAAGTCTCTTCAAGAGCATGACAATAAGTGACCTAGCTTTATTGGTCCCCACCCTGATAATGCTTCTCAAGACTTCAATAGGTGGCTCTCAGGGATCCAGAAATCTCTGAATAGAGACATAATAAATGAGTGTTTACTGATACATGGAAGGCCAATATCTGGTATTTTTGTTATGAAGGCACAAATAGACTAATATATAGCCTCTTATTTCTCTCTAATTCTCTACAGACAGATAGATAGATAGATATATAGATAGATAGATAGATAGATAGATAGATAGATAGATAGATAGATAGATAGATAGATAGATGATTTTTTCTACACTTCTCACATTACTAATTTCTCAACCATGAAATCTCACTATCAATATCCACTAGTGGAAGAAGAACTCTGATAGCACCACATCAGTTACATTTAGGGGTGTCTATATTTCTAACTATATTTCTAATTATTTATCATTTCATATTTCTTTATATGTAGTTGGGTTTGTTCTCTCCATGAGAATAAGAGCATATTTGTTCTTCATTGTTGCCAGTGTAGGAAAGGTCATGTACTGTACAATAAAGGAGGCAAATTTATCTTGTGGTCTTTCCACTTTCATCTATCTATCACTATAGTGTTCAAGCAGAAGGGCATAAATTATCTGGAGGAAAGCATTCCTTTTCAAATTATACAGAGTGTTAGCTTTGAGATACTAAATAATTCATGAGTGAATCAAGAATTCAATTAATCATTTTTTCTAAGTTCAATGTTTTTTTTTCTCACTGTATTCCAAAAGTTACCCATGTTGCCCTGATGTTTACCACATAAAAGGATATGAGGAAACACACTTCTAGGGTCTGTATGGCCTTAGGAGCCGAGGTTACCTCTGACTCAGACTGCCTTGTCGTAACACTCTTGAAGGCCATTAGAACTTACTACAGAGTCTTTAAAGCAAATAGCCATACTGTTCTTGGAATGTTAAGAACACTGAAAGTATATTTGGCACACTCAGAGTAAGCCTCTTCTACATCTGACAGTATGAAGAATAAATGTTGGCAGCTATATTTCAGTTATGGTAGAAATTTTCTGACAGCTTTCCTCTCTATTGCTTATAAAAAAGATGACTTAAATGAACTAGTGTCAGGTGGATTAGTAAAATTCTCTTCTAACTGACAGAAGATTATGTCTATACAGCTCCTTTAGACTCTCAATATTACTCTTAAAAACAGGAAATGTCTTGGTTTAAGATTTAGTATTTCTTTGTGAAATACAGGGCCTCTAATTTTGGTAGAAAATGGTATAGTTCAGAATGTGTAGTGCATGGCTACCTGTACAATCAGGGTCATTGGTTGTATGCTTATATAATTAACTTATAAACTTTGTCCTAGTTTGATTTTGGCTTATGTAATAAACACTGACCAAAACTAACATGGGGGAAGAATGGTTATTTAGCTTATAGGCTACAGGCTATGACTGGGAGAAATTAAGGTTAAAAACTTGGAGTTAGAAAATGAAGCAGAGACACTGGAAGAGTATTGATAACTCCCTGATAAAAAATATTGATAATCTTCCCCTGGTTTGCTTAGCTACCTCTCTTATACAGCCCAAACCCTGTCTGCCTAGGGATGAAACTATCGAATAGTAATAGCCTGGGACATCCCACATCACTCAGGAATGAAGAATAATTCCCCAAAGACAAGACAATATGAGGGAGGCAAATCTTCAGTAGAGAGTCCCTCTTTCCATGTGTATCTAATTCATGTCAAGCTCATAAAATCTAACCAGCACAATCTTTAGGCCCATCATTGATATGGACAAAATGAAATAATAGCAATCAGTATCCATAGAAAAGGTTTGTCCAATAAAACATAATTGTGTTTTTAAGAGTGGAAAATTCCCTTCAAATTCAAATAAGATCCTTTTTTTCTGGAGGCTATGCTAGTACCAGGGATACCGGACCACCATGGATTAAAACTGGACATCAGCTACAACAAAATAACAGAAAGCCTACAAACTCATGGAAACTGAATAACCCTTTACTCAATGACCAATAAATAAAAAAAGAAACAAAGAAAGAAACAAAGAATAAAGACTGTCTAAAATTCAATGAAATTGAATGCACAACAAACAAACTTATGGGGCACAATAAAAGCAATTCTAATGGGAATATTGATAGCACTAAGTGTCTTCATAAAGAAATTAGTGAGGGGTTGGTTGGTTAAAATTGTTTTTCTTCCTATGGGCTTGCAAATCCCTTTGGCTCCTTCAGTCTTTTCTCTAACTCCTCCATTGGGTTCCCCATGCTCAGTCCAATGATTGGCTGTAAGCATCCACATCTGTATCAATAAAGCTCTGGAAGAGTCTCTCAGGAGACATCCATGTCAGGCTCCTGTCAGCAAGCTCTTCTTGGCATCAGCAATAGTGATTGGTGACTGTATGTGGGATGGATCCCCAGGTGGGGCAGTCTCTGGATGGCCTTTATTTCAGTCTCTGCTCTATTCTTTGTCTCTTTATTTCCTTTAGGCAAGAGCAATTCTGGGTTAAAACTTTGAGAAGGGAGGGTGACTTCACTCCTCAACCAGGGGCTGTACCTAACCTCTGGATATGGTCTATACAGGTTCTCGCTCCCCTTTGTTGAGTATTTCAACTAATGTTTTCTCCATTGAGTTCTGGGAGTCTCTTGGATTCCTGGTATCTGGGACTTTCTGTTGCCTACCTCCAGATGCCCATTCCCCATTGCTACACACCTCTGTTCAATTTCTTGATCCTCTTTACATCTCCCCATCTCCTCCCACATCTGGTTCTGTCCCCCCTTTTTGTCTCTCCCCCTCCTTTCGTCCTCCCAAGTTTATTCCACTTCCTACCTCCTGTGATTATTTTGTTCCCCATTCTAAGTAGGACTGAAGCATCCACACTTTGGTCTTCCTTCTTCTTGAGCTTTATATGGTCTGTAAGTTGTATCATGGGTATTCTGAGCTCTTTTCCTAATATTCATTTATCAGTGAGTACATTACTGTGTGTGTTCTTTTGTGATGGTGTTACCTCACTCAGGATGATATTTTCTAGTTCCATCTATATACCTAAGAATTTCATGAAGTCATTGTTTTTAATGACTGATTAGTACTTCACTGTGTAAATGTACCACATTTTCTGTATCCATTCCTCTGTTGAGGGACATCTGAATTGTTTCCAGCTTCTGGCTATTATACATAAGGCTGCTATAAACATGTTCCTTGTTATATCTTGGAGCAACTTTTGGGTATATATACAGGAGTAGTATAGCTGGGTCCTCAGGTAGTAAATACTATGTCCAATTTTCTGAAGAACCACCAAACTGATTTGGTGTTTACCAGCAGAGTGGTTGTACCAGCTTGCAATCCCACAAGCAATGGAGGAGTGTTCCTCTTTCTCCACATCTTTGCCAACATCTGCTGTCACCTGAGTTTTTGATCTTAGCCATTCTGACCGGTGTGAGGTGGAATCTCAGGGTCATTTTGATTTTCATTTCCATAATAACTAAAGATGTTGAACATTTCTTTAGGTGCTTCTCATCCATTCGAAATTCCTCGGTTGAAAATTCTTTGTTTATTTCTGTACCTGATTTTTAATAGGGTTATTTGGTTTTCTGAAGTCTTACTTCTTCCAACAACACCAAAAAATATATATGTAACCAAAGAATATGGGACCTGTGGGACTGTGTAAGGCAGTCTGCGGCCTGGTTAAGCAAGTCTTACTCTGGAGACCCAGTAGAACATTCTACAAGCGACAGAACCAGTGAGACACGCTCCCAGACTCCTGAATTCCCAACTCCATAATCCTGTGGCCATCGTTCTGGCTGGACTCGACCCCTACAGTTACCTGGCTACAGCCAGGTTTTCCCTGCCCCATGGTTACCAGGCCAGGTAACCCAGCCCACTCTAAAAGGAGGCTTCTTGGCCCCTCCACTCTCTTGCTTCTCTCTTGCCCTTATGCTCTTGTCCCTGTTCCCCCTCTCTCCCGTTTCTTTTCCCCTCTTTCTACATGGCCATGGCCAGCTCACATCCCTCTATCTTTTCTTTCTCTCTTTACTTCCTATCTCCTTTTCTTTTCCTACTTTTCTATAATAAAGCTTTGAAACTATGAACTGTCTCTTCTTATCAAAACAAAGCATAGGAGCATGGATCAGGCCTCAGCATTTCCAACCACAGGAAAGGACCCAAACCTCTTCCCAGTCAGGCTTCCACAACAGGTACCCGGGCCATGTGAAACCAGCCCTGCCTTCTGGGCAACGGTCTCCTCCATGATAGACAGGCAGCCTCTCTCTCTACAGATCTCTACCCTGGTGGTGCACAGGCCCAGCCAGTTTTCCCCTATACTGGCCCCCCATCACCCCCCCCCCACAGAAACCCATGGCTCCAGCTGCATATAGAGCAGAGGATGGCTTTATCAGTGAAAGGGGAGGCCATTGCTCCTGTGAAGGTTTGATGCCCCCGCATAGGAGAATGCTAGGGCAATGAGGTGAGAGTGGATGGAAGGGTGGATGGGGGGTGGGGGAGCAACTTCATAGAAGCAGGGGGAGGGGAGTGGCATAGGGGGTTTTGGGAGGGGAAACTGGGGAGATAATATTTTGGGAGGGGAAACTGGGGAGATAATATTTGAAATCTAAATACATAAAATAACCAATAAAAAACTTAAAAAAAGAAATTAATGAGATCTCATACAATAAACTTAACAGCAAACCTGAAAGCTCTAGAACAAAAAGACAGAAACATACTTAAGAGCATAGATGGCAGGAGATTCTAGGCTGAAATATGTCAATTAGAAACAAAGAGAATAATACAAAGAATCAACAAAACCAAGAGCTGGTTCTTTGCGAAATTCAGCAAGATAGATAAATGTTTAGGCAAATGAACTAAAATACACAGAGACAGTATCTAAATTAACAAAATCAGAAATGAAAAGGGAGACATAATAGCGGAAACAGGAAATTCAAAGAATCACATAATCCTACTTCAAATGCCTGTTCTCCACAAATTTGGAAAATCTAAAATAAATAGACAACTTTCTCCATAGATACTACTTATCAGCTTTAAATCAAGATTAGATAAACAATCTAAATAGACTTATAACCTCTAAGGAAATATAAATAGTCATCAAAAGGCTTGAAACCAAAAATGGTCCAGGGCCAGATGGTTTTAGTGAAGAATTCTATCAGACCTTCAAAGAAGACCTAATACCAATACTCCTCAAACTATTCCACAAAATAGAAATAGAAGGAAAATTTCCAAACTCATTCTATGAGGTCATGTAACCCTGATACCTAAACACACAATGAATAAACCAAGAGAATTTCAGACCAATTTCCCTAATGAACAGTGATGCAAAAATACACTAGCCAAACTTCAGTATCTTAGACCTCAAAACCCATCACAAATTACTCACTTCCTTCAACAAGACACACCTACCTCAACAAGACCACACATACCTCAACAAGGCCACAAATACCTCAACAAAACCATACCTACTCCAACAACACATCTTATTTCTTTATTTATTTATCTATTTATTTATTTATTATTTTCTATATTCTTTGTTAACATTCTAAATGCATAAGCTATTGGTGTTCTATTCAGGAACTTTTCCCCTGTGCCCATGTCCTCCAGGGTCTTCCCCAGTTTTTTTTTTCAATTAGTTTCAGTGTGTCAGGTTTTATGTGGAGGTCCTTGATCCATTTGGAGCTGAGCTTGGTACAAGGAGATAAGAATGGATCGATGCACATTCTTCTGCATGCTGACCTCCAATTGAACCAGCACCATTTGTTGAAAAGACTATCTTTTTTCCACTGGATGCTTTCAGCCCCTTTGTCAAAGACCAAGTGACCATAGGTGTGTTGGTTCATTTCTGGGTCTTCAATCCTATTCCATTGATCTGCTTGCCTGATATTATACCAATACCATACAGTTTTTATCACTATTGCTCTGTAGTAGAGTTTAAAGTCTGGGATATTGAATCCCCCTGAAGTTCTTTTACTGTTGAGAATAGTTTTAGCTATCCTGGGTTTTTTGTTATTCCAGATGAATTTGAGAATTGCTCTTTCTAGCTCTATGAAGAACTGGGTTGGGATTTTTATGGGAATAGCATTGAATCTGTAGATTGCCTTTGGCAAGATGGCCATTTTAACTATATTAATCCTGCCAATCCACGAGCATGGAAGCTTTTTCCATTTTCTGAGATCTTCTTCGATTTCCTTCTTCAGAGATCTGAAGTTCTTGTCATATAGGTCTTTCACTTGTTTGGTTAGAGTCACCCCAAGATACTTTATGTTGTTTGTAGCTATTGTGAAGGGGGGTCATTTCCCTAATTTCTTTCTCAGTCTGCTTATCCTTTGAATATATAAAGGCTACTGATTTGCTTGCGTTGATTTTGTAGCCAGCCACTTTGCTGAAGTTGTTTATCAGCTGTAGGAGTTCTCTAGTAGAGTTTTTAGGGTCACTTAAGTATACAATCATATCATCTGCAAATAGTGATAATTTGACTTCTTCCTTTCCAATTTGTATCCCTTTGACTTCCTTCTGTTGTCTAATTGCTCTAGCTAGGACTTCAAGAACTATATTGAAAAGATATGGAGAGAGGGGGCAGCCTTGTCTAGTCCCTGATTTTAGTGGGATTGCTTCAAGTTTCTCTCCATTTAGTTTGATGTTGGCTACCGGTTTGCTGTATATTGCTTTTACTATGTTTAGATATGGGCCTTGAATTCCTGTCCTTTCCAAGACTTTTAGCATGAAAGGATGCAGAATTTTGTCAAATGCTTTTTCAGCATCTAATGAAATGATCATGTGGTTTTTTTCTTTGAGTTTGTTTATGTAGTGGATAGCATTTATGGATTTCTGTATGTTGAACCATCCCTGCATCCCTGGGATGAAGCCTACTTGATCATGGTGGATGATCGTTTTGATGTGTTCTTGGATTCGGTGGGCAAGAATTTTATTTAGTATTTTTGCATCGGTATTCATAAGGGAAATTGGCCTGAAATTCTCTTTCTTAGTTGGGTCTTTGTGTGTTTTTGGTATCAGCGTAATAGTGGCTTCGAAGAAGGAGTTGGGTAGTTGGGACCTCATAAAACTACAAATTTTCTGTAAGGCAAAGGACACTGTCAAAAGGACAAAACGTCAACCAACAGACTGGGAAAGAATCTTCACCAACCCTAAATCCGACAGAGGGCTAATATCTAATATATACAAAGAACTCAAGAAAGTAGAACCCAGAGATCCAAATAACCCCATTAAAAAGTGGGGTACGGAGCTAAACAAAGAATTTTCACATGAAGAACTTCGAAGGGATGAGAAACACCTTAAGAAATGTTCAACATCATTAATCATTAGGGAAATGCAAATCAAAACAACCCTGAGATTTCACCTCACACCAGTCAGAATGGCTAAGGTCAAAAACTCAGGAGACAGCAGGTGTTGGCGAGGATGTGGAGAAAGGAACACTCCTCCATTGCTGGTGGGATTGCAAGATGGTGCAACCACTTTGGAAATCAGTCTGGCGGTTCCTCAGAAAACTGGGCATGTCATTTCCTGAGGACCCTGTTATACCACTACTGGGCATATATCCAGAGGATTCTTCAGCATGCAATAAGGACACATGCTCCACTATGTTCATAGCAGCCCTATTTGTAGTAGACAGAAGCTGGAAAGAACCTAGATTTCCTTCAACGGAGGAATGGATACAAAAAAATGTGGTATATTTATACAATGGAGTACTATTCAACCATTAGAAACAATGAATTCATGAAATTCTTAGACAAATGGATGGAGCTGGAGAACATCATACTAAGTGAGGTAACCCAGTCTCAAAAGATCAATCATGGTATGCACTCACTGATAAGTGGATATTAGCCTAGAAACTTTGAATACCCAGGACATAATCCACAAATTAAATGATGTCCAAAAATAATGGAGGAGTGGGCCCTGGTTCTGGAAAGACTCAGTGCAAGAGTATAGGGGAATTCCAGAACAGTGAAGTGGGAAGGGGTAGATGGAAGAATAGGGAGACGGAAGAGGGCTTATGGGACTTGCGGGGAGTGGGGACCCAGAAAAGGGGAAATCATTTGCAATGTAAATAAAAATAAATAAAAAAAATAGATCAGAAAAAAAAAACATTCTAAATGCTTTCCCCTTTCCCGGTTCCCCCCTCTCCATAAGTCCCATAAGCCCTCTTCCCTCTGCCCATGCCCCAATCAACCCCTCCCATTTCTCTGTCCTGGTAATCCCCTACATTGCTGCATCAAGCCTGTCCAGGACCAGGGACCTCTCCTTCCTTCTTCTTGGGATTCATTTGATATGTTAATTGTGTCTTGAGTATTCAGAGCTTCTGAGCAAATATCTACTTATTAGTGACTGCATTCCATGTGTGTTCTTTTGTGATTGGGTTACCTCGCTTAGGATGATATTTTCCAGTTCTAACAATTTGCCTATGAGTTTCATGAATTCATTGATTTTAATTGCTGAGTAGTATTCCATTGTGTAAATATACCACATTTTCTGTATCCATTCCTCCATTGAGGGACATCTGGGTTCTTTCCAGCTTCTGGCTAGTATAAATAAGACTGCTATGAAAATAGTGGAACATGTGTCCTTATTACATGCCAGGAAATCCTCTGGGTATAGGCCAAGGAGTGGTATAACAGGGTCCTCCACTTAACAGTTCCACTCTCTATGACCAAGCATTCAAGCACACTAGTTTATGGGAGCTCTTCCTATTCAAACAACTACAGGTCATCACCATGAGAATTTGGTGGGCTCCTTGTAGATAAAATATAAGAAATGTAAACATCTATCTAAAGCACCTACTTTTCCTCACATTCTACAAGTAACCTTTTCCATTCATCAATAATTGCCATTTAAGGACTCATGAAAACATATAGCTGTAGCTGCTTCTATTCCAATCATAAGTATATGTTAATCACAGCCTTCTGAATTTACTTCACACTCCAAATTTCCAAATGGCCATTTGCTGTACATATCAGTTTTCTGATATAATGGAAAGAAAACTATTTCTATTTATCCAGCATTTTCTTGTTGTAGAGATCAAAGTAACAATTTTCAATTCCTGTTCTTGTTAGAGCTGAAACAGAAAGTGAATTTGTGTTATTTAAAGTCAATGTATCTGGGCAGCAGTAGATAACTAACAGCAGAAAGACATTGTCAGCCATATTCTTCTAACTGGTAGCTGACTAGAAAAGATGACATAAGTTGTTTGACATAACAAAGGATGGCATGGTGCTTTAATGGGCTATCTGAACTGCTCTTTATTTATAATGACACCTGAAGAAGCACTAGCCTTTCACTTGGAAAATGTTCATGTTTTATTTCTGCTAAGCTAGCATGAGGGTGTAGTCTCTTTCACATGGGTAATTTAAGACAGATAAAATAATTACAGCATGATCAAATGTTCTAATAACCAGATCTAAAGATTCTTTCTTCACCTTTCATAAAGTTTATAATATAGATTGTTAAACTAGAGTGGTTCAACTTATCCATTAATGTTTCACACTCATGCAAAAAAAAATGCATAGCCAAAGAAACTCATATTTCTTTAAACTCTTTTGGGTTTGTTTTTGGCCAGGGCCACAATCTTCCATGATAATAGGCAAAAACAGAAAGAAGAAATCCCCAGTCAACCATGAAACCATAGGATTTGTGGTGGAGCTACACCATAAATGAATTTCCAATTTTTTATATTTCCATTTTTAGCATGATTATCACCATGAAACCGTATCATAAGGCTCATGGGTCAGTTTTGTATTTCCTCCCCTTTATACAATAACCTCCTTGGTATATGTGCCAATTTTATCTGCTTTTATAGGCATTAAAATTTTTGAGTTTTGTTGCACAATTTCAAATGTCCATTTCTATAAAATTTTACCAGTGTTGTTTTGTGTATTTTGAAAGTAAGCTTTAAATATTTTCAAAAATGAACTAAACCCTAATTAATTTCTCAACCCACGCATTGTAACTTTCTTTTCAAAAGTAAATAATTTTGGCCTACTTCTCAAAAGGCAGATGTTTTCTATGTCATATTTTATCAGTAGAACTGTACATCATCCAAGAGGCTTACTGAAGCACTAAATTACAATTTAAATATTAATTGTCAAAATATCCCTAATGAGTAAATAAACATAAATTAAGACAAGATCTCTATCCAAGTTTTAAATCACTGAAAGGGCAAAGTAGGTTATTTGCTAAGAGAAAGGCTTCCTACATGTTACACAAACCCAGATATAGAAACACTATAAATTTCTTCAATATTAAATTGATAACTATTCTAGCCCTCATTCCAACCAAGAGTCATTCTTTCAATATTTAACTAGCTCTAAATTACCCAAATACTCTCTATCCTAAATTCTGCATGACAAAATTGAAGCACAAAATTGTGTTTTAATATAGTGTTCCTTTCTGACTTTGCCAAGCTAGTTTCCTTACTCCATAATAGAAAATCAATATTTCTTTTGGTTAGGTGCTGGCTCATATGTTAATGACTAAATATCACTCAGAATTTGGCTGCATTTGGCAGAAATACTTCAGTCCAACATATGAAATGAACTATATTTTTTTTGTGATTTCTTGAATTAAACACTACTATTCACATGTCCTTTAATGAGGCTTTCGTCTAGAGCTAGGTAAAGAAAACAGTTAAGTCCTTTCCTACATAGGAAAAAAAGAATTAGAAGTTCCATTCTTTGAAAAATCCCTCTTCATGATGACTTAAGTGCATCTGCTGAGATTTAAATTTAAATGATAAAATCTATGAGCATTCTAGCATGAGGACACTCTCATCTACTGCTATCTATAGATCCCTGTATTTTGTCTGTTAGATATCTGATTCTGCTTGACTAGCCCCAAGCTGTAGTACTCAGAGAGTGAAGAGTACTCTATGCAAGGCAATGGACATGAAGAATAGAGCCAAAGTTTCAAGCCCCTCTACATACTTCTGACCAATCATGATGCCCTAAACATACATAGAAACTGGAATTGACCACACAGAAGTAAAATTCAGAGAGACTTGCAGAGAGTTTGAGTTGTTAACATATTCTATCAAAAGAGATTGATCACTGAAAAGACATCTTTTCAAGTTCACTGTTCAAAGAAAATATTACTTATTGAGAGAGCTCAATCTTTGTCCACAGGAATAAATGAAAAATAGCAGATTTTCCTTTGTGACTTGTAGAAATCATAACATGCCATAGAACAAAAATAGCCATGATTTAATGACCAAGTTTATATCAGAAGTATATGTAGTCAAAATCAAGCTAAAAGAAGGAGAAGGGCTAGAATTGTCTGTTCCCATCTGAAATAAATTGTGGTGATAAGCTGGAATGCATGTTTTATTCCATGGGCAAACTACTAAAACTCAAAAAATAATTGAAAAGTAATTAAAGTGGTACGCTTTAACAATGAAATCACTGCTTATAAAGACATACCCTAAAAGGAACACGTGGTATGGAA